>NC_092336.1:644628750-644940625 GCF_046630445.1 Rutidosis leptorrhynchoides
ACACGCTCATAACCTCGTCGTAGTATTTTATGTATAATATAATTAATAATATTAATAATAATAAGATTAATAATAATATAATCTTAATAATAATAATAATAATAATAATAATAATAATAATAATAATATATATATATATATATATATATAATACTATTTGTTGATATATATATATAATAACAAATCGTTTTATGACCAAGTTAATATATATTTTCAACAGTCATAAACACGTTTTAAATATACGTCGCAAGTTATTCATACAATTAATATTCCAACTTATCATATATATTCAAATAAATATTTAAATCAATAATTTTAATGTACGGTATTAAACAATTAATACATTGTTATGTTTTCAAGTTATAGTATATATATATATATATATATATATATATATATATATATATATATATATATATATATATATATATATATATATATATACATATAATTGTTCGCGAATCGTCGAGAACAACCAAAAGGTATTTGAATAGTTCAAAAATTTTGAGATTCAGTTTTACAGACTTTGCTTATCGTGTCGGAAATGTTAATCATACAAAGATTAAGTTTAAATTTGGTCATAAATTTCCGGGTCATCACAGCTCGTATACTTATACATTTGATTTTTTTACATTTATTATATTGTTATAGTTATTATTATTTAATTATTTATTATTAATATTTATTATGTATATACGAAATATTGATTGATTTATATAATAATTGATATAACCATTTATTTTCATAAATGATTGACAGATAAAACTTGTTATGATCGATCCATTTGACCTATTCACAATACTCATTAGACGTGTCTATATCTATTGAACTATAGAATTTGATACCAATTTGACATGTTCTTTTATATTTTCTATAAGACCTAATATGTTGGAGAAAAACTCAATGGACCTTTTTTTTAAGCTTTGATTTACATTGACATTGCCTAATTATTTTCAAGACCCAATTGACCCGAAAACTTGACCAAAATTTGAGAGTATGGTTCTCAGTTACGAGGTCCAGTAGAAAGTAAGAAAACGAGAAACAAAGGTATATATGTGAATGACCAACGGCCTTCCAGGTGAGTGGTATCGAGCCTTAGTAGGGCGGGTCCACGATTAGTTGCCAAGCAACCCGGATTCGATTCTGAGGCGGGGGAGGTTTTCTTCAGGATTTCCGCAATTAGTTGCCAAGCAACCCGGGACCCCCGATTAGTTGACAAACAACCCGGGATCGATCCTTGGAGTTTCCTACCTAGTGTGCTTGAGTGCAAATGAGAGCATTCGATGTCTCTCAAGCCGTAAAAAAAAGTATATAGATGAATGAACATGAGATGAACGACTAAACAGATATATATTTACAGTTGTAAGTTCACCCTTTCTGACCACTTAAAGATATCAGAATAAACCCGGTCTCCTCCCAAACTGTTACCCGTGGCTCCGGCTGCTACCCTTATTATATCTTCTATCAATGCAAAATTTCCCATTATATCAACATGGTTTCCACTTTGTGTTCCTCTTCCTTCTAATAGTGTTAATGGAGGTGCATGATTGTATTCTCTGATATACGTTTTGATCCCCCATGGATTGAATCTCGTTTGCCCACGCCAACCTTTAGCACACATGTACCCTGCACTTAAAACAGGAACCGTTTCATCCCCATCAACAGAATATACCCCAGCTCTCAAACAACCTTTATCCTTTCCACCCTCAGCTGTCGTATCGATCTGAAAAGGTATATAACACTCTGCGGCTGGACTAAATTTATAAACATACGATCTTTCAGTTGCTAAACCAACTCCATACATTGAAAATATCTCCATCTCTGGGGCATTTGGTAACCTTCAAACAAAATAACGGGTTACATAATAATAATAAGAGAAAAAGAAAGTACGCTTTAAATGATTAGAAAATGGCAGAGAAGAGTGTGGGGTCTAACCTGGATTCTAATGGATTAGACCAGTACTTATAGTGGTTGTATTTATCATCATCTAAATTATCAGCTATTCCATAAGAGTAATGGGAACTACCGCGTTTCATCATCCTTGGAGCCACAAATTCCAAAAGTTCCAAAACAGATTCAACTGTGAATGCCTTGTAATCTGCAACAGCTTTTATCCCCTCAATTCCCATTTCATGGTATTCGTTCCATACATCTCGACATGATCTGTTTGCAAAGTTATTACCCTTCACTGCCCCCTATGTTTTAATTATTAACACTTGTTGTTACATTATGACAAATTTTATTGCTACCATATAATAATAATGAACCAAGAAAGATACTTAGTACAGAGTAATATTTATTTATAGATAGATTATTACCTTAAACTCCACCCTCTCAACTTTTGATGAATGTATTTCAGCCACATCCTTCCCAAAAGATATTATTCTCCCATAATTTAGAGTTACAGATTTATCATCATCATCATCATCATCATCATCATCAACAGCTGCTTGAGTAGTATCATTGATCTTCTTAACTTGCTTAGCAACACAATCATGGTCTGCTTCAGGTGCCCAATCGAGTGTACCCCAAATGGCATCCCCACCTTTTGGTATTAATGACATTGTTGAATCCCACGTACGTGTCATCCTCATCGCATGTTGTAACGTTTGAAAACCAAATATATCTAAATCCAGAACACCAGGTGCAACAGCCCTGAATTGATTCGAGAGTACAATGGTAGATATATATCATGCAACAAGTAGCATAGTACTAAACATAATAACAATAATAATAGTCTCATACATACCTGGCTACAGCAATATCCTTAGCTTCAGCAGAAAAGAGTCCTGCAACTATTTTTGGAAGCCCCAAAAAGGGTCCACCTATATTCATCACAGCCTTTATATGCTTATCGCACCAATCTGATCCACCCCCACCACCCATTGGAGCCGGTGCTTCAACCCATTTCATAAAATGCAAAAAGTACAAAACACCCATTGAATGTGGTATCACAACCACTTTTTCACCGCTAGTAGCCACCATGAGTTCTATATTGCTTTTCATCCTGCTTAAAGTTTGATCTCGCACCTGGTTATTATCAGAATGTATCCAATCTTTAATAACTGAACAACTAACTCTTCACACAAATTTCATATTTTATAAACATTATTATTAAGTGGAAAAAGAGTTGTGGATTAAGCAGAGCAACTATACCTCAGTATTTTGAAATGAGAGCCTCCAGTCGTAAGCAGCCATATACATGTTCTTCTCCTCATATCCAATGCGTGCCAAATTGGCAATCAAAACTGCCCACACAAAATAGCCTGCGGCAAAGTAATCGGCAGCCACAAGTCCAGACACAGGCCTCACCCTTACACCGGGAGGATCCATCCCAGTTTCATTATCTAGTGACATATGCTCAATCCAACACAAAGGCCTGCATGCAGATCATGAGTAAATAAATTAAATACCTTCTTTATTCTCTCTCTAACAACAATATAATAATCTTGTGATTTTGCTCCACATGTTCCTGTTTAAAGATTTCAACAAAACAACATAGACTTGCAATGCAATAGCCAAGATATTGCATCCCTTTTTAACATTTCTTGATACATACATGTAATTAATATGTATAAAAACTCAAATTTAATTCGGCGCGTGTTCACTTTCCAAAATCAACCAACTAGCCTAGCGGTCCATACCGCTATAAGTTTTTAGGACTTATCAGGGGGGGGGGGGGGGGGGGGGGGGGGGGGGGGAATTAATGTCATAATAATGTGTATATTGTGTAACTTATCATTTAAATTAAAATACTTGAAAAGGAAAAATAAACTTGAATCACATAATCATCTGCAGTAAGATGTAAGAACAGTATCATCACACTTATATAAGAAACAATGAAAAAACAATACATACATAAATATATATATATATATATATATATATATATATATATATATATATATATATATATATATATATATATATAATAAATAAATGTAAACGTTGAAATGGAAATGTATAGTAGAGTCATCAGTATAGACAGTAATCAAGTACCTTTTGTAAACTTCACCAAAAGTGCCACCCCAAAGGCGTTTTCTAAACAAGCCATCCATACAAGGGTGTCCTTCCCATAACTCAAGCCCACCCGTGACAATCCCGGGTACAAATACAACCGGATGCTTCGCTTTCAATCCTTCTTTGTGTAATTTAACACCCGGCGGGTCGGGCGTTGGACCCGTTATCGCTTCTGTCACGTATTGAGGGAACGATGCCGGCATCGCATTATACAAAAATAATAAAAACCACCACGTTGAACATATAAATCCGATCATCCAACAACAACCGTCTATACATGACCTTCTACTATTCAATTTCTTTAATTTATTATTATTACTATTACTAATCAAATTCAAATCGTTTGTTTTTTTCTCCTTATCTAATAATTTTTTATCTTCGGATTTATTGGGGATTTGAGACGCGGGCTTCTGGCCGGAAGTTGTTGTCTTCTTGGAATCACCGCCGCCCTTTCGCTTCCTTGCCGGCATATTGATCTATCTATATATATGTGTGTGTGAAATCAAATATATTGATCAAATGTGATGTGATACAATTCTGAGAGTAAAGTGACAAATCATGTGTGGGGGCATTTTAAACCCTAACTCTTTGAGTAATAAAAGAGTTAATTGTAAATGGAAATAAAAGTATATATAAATGGAGATGTTTTTCTATAGAAAGAGGGGAAAAGAGGTGCTGTGCATGAATGGTAGACGCCGATGATCGGAGGAGGAAAGATGTCCGACGAGTTGATTACCGCTAAAATCGATGGTGGAAGGTCAAGGGAGAGTGTATGTTGGATCTGACGTGGGCCCAGTTATGTGAAAGAGCTGCTGACCAAAAAAAAAATAATAATAATAATAAACAATTCATTACTTATTGTTTTGATACACTGACCACTACGGTCCCTTAAGTTTTATTGAGTGACAAAAATTGATTTTGAGATTCGTTGCTTTTTGAGATTGACCCTAAACTTACAAAAAATACCAGTCCCATTTAACTTTTTTTTATTTCAAGTCTCGATGTGACTTTTATTCTTCAGTCTTTGTTGAATGTAGATTAAGAAACTAACCTTATATATACTGACAAAACTATGATGCTGAATTGCTGATGTAATTTTGGTTTAGAGTATTGTAACATAAAAAAAAAAAAATTATTTGTAACATTTTAATTTGTTTTTATTTTGAAAAAAAAATTGTTTTTATTTTAATTTGTATTTGTAAAATTTTTGTATTGTTTTTATTTTGAAATTTATAAAGTAAGTACATAAAACTTGCATTCATACGAGTAGAAATGCACGTGTTACTCACTTCTAACTACACTCAAGTGCTAGAACAAATCCATTACTACAGTACATGTTTCAAGCCAACATCAGTGCCAACAATGAGCAGGAATTTGAATGTTCCACCAGACAGGAAATGTCAATTTCTGCCCAAAGTGCAATGTGACAGTTATTACCCTATGCCTTTTGCTTCGTTTTCCATTTCTACGTATATTCTCGGATTAGATAGACAATGTTGCCACTCAATAATGTGTTAATTTGTTATATCATTTTCATCCAAAACAAGAAAACATGATAATTATAGTGACAATCAAGTCAACTGATACAACCCATAATTATCTGAGAGTAGAGTTTCCAACCCAATAAGTAGCCTAGTTTAAAGAAGTAAGTTTAAATGAGATTGGCTGACATTTAACAAAAGAATGATGGTATTATTAAAGTTTTATAAACTTGAGGATCCACTAATAATATATTGCTGTCTTTGGTTGAAGGGATGAGGTGAGCCATCAGTTACGGATCAAAAACGCAACTTTTCTAAACATAGGTATTTACTATTTAGGATTTATGAATAAACTTGTAATACTTTATATATGCATAATAATAACGGAGTAATAATCAAAATAGGACGTGTTCTGACTCTCTACCCATGTATGATATGATATGATCGTGATCATGATCGTGATCGTGATCGTGCTTTATGATCGTGATCGTGATTGTAATTGGACTTTCTAATAGGAAAATGATTTATCCTCCTTTCAAATTTATTCTAATAATCTTGGAAAAGTAGCCCTTGACGTGAGGGAACGCCAGACAAGCTTATCTCTGTTAACAACATTTTATGTGAAGGTTACTCAAAATAAAGTGCTATTTCTTGACCATTGGATTAGCAGGGTGTGATTAAGATGAATCAAGAGGAGATCAGGTCGTTTTTGGGCCGGGAGAGATAGCTTCGATCAGTCTGATCTTTTCGTCTTTAGTATTGGTAAGTTCTCTTGTTAATCTCCATCGCTTTCTTATTAGTGAAAAAAGTACCAATATTTATTTGTCTGTTGGCTTTATCTTTTTTTAAAAGGTATGTATGTACCTAGTTCAAGTTTTCGCCCGATTTACCGCGAGGAATATTTTGGTTGCTTTTGTCGAATTGTTTACTACTAGGTTGGATTGGATGTCAACATCTGAAGGCACCGTTTCTAACTATTGGATAAATTTCTCTTTCTGTCATTTAACAACTAGCTTAAGACTCGCAAAAATTGCGGGTTTCGGCAATAAAATGTGTAAATATAATTAGATATGGATGATCGTCCAAAATTAAATTTGTCAAAAATTTCTCTAAGATACAAATGTATGCAAATGATGAAGTAAAGCAAATTATAGAGAGAACAAAATAGTATACACATGTTGTGTAAGTAGAATGTGGTAGCCCTTTTTTCCCTTACTTTTTTTTTGCACATAATGGCGGTAAAAAAGATGACCTAAGAGAGGATGTTTATCCGTCATGTACACCTCAATGAAATCGATGTCTAAGAAACAAATCAAGACAAGCGTTGAAGTTGAACAAAAGTGTTGATAATAATTAAGTATTGGAACTAAAAAAATTCTATGAGAAGGTGTGACGACCCGAAAATTTCCGACCAAATTTAAACTTAATCTTTTTATGATTGCGACACGATAAGCAAAGTCTGTAATGTTGAGTCTCAAAAAGTTTGAACTGTTTCATATATTCAATTGACCTTCGACTGCTCTCGACGATTCACGAACAATTAATTGTAAATAGATATGTGTGTATGTATACATAAATAATAATTCGAAATATAATTTGAAGTATTATATGTTGTTGTTATTAAAAATTAATGAAATAAAAAAAATAGGATATTGTAATAATTATTATTTAAAATATATCTCTATATATAAATAAAGTATATTAAAAATAAATATTAAATGATTGAAATACTCGTCTGATGTTTCGTTTGATATTAAGCAAGTTAAATTCAAACTTATGTAATTTTAAAATAAACGGTGATACGAAAATGAGTTCTATAAATTTTAGGCTTATTAAAAATGTATTTAGGAACTATTTGTTAAGTTTTAACACTTTTTATATTTTACCCATAAATGAGAGGGACGGTTGATGTAATTTTTATTTAACAAATTAAGGATCAAATTTTATACCATAGTGACCAAAATAAATAAATATATCTACTGTAAAAATTTGAGATTTTTCCGAAGACTTTATTCCACCACTGATTAACAACGGGGAACGAAATTCAATCCGTGAAAGGCGACGGCTAATTTAATCACACGTTTATTATTATTATTATTATTATTATTATTATTATTATTATTATTATTATTATTATTATTATTATTATTATTATTATTATTATTATTGTATTAATTATATTTGCTGTTAAAAATGGATCCGTGAATCCAATCAAAATATTATTTTTGTTTGACTTGTGAATTATTTTGAGTAATTGATTGAACAATACTGTTTTTGATTGGTCTTTGAATTATTTATGTGCATGCTCCCATACAATTACATATATACTTACACTATGAGACCCATGATCACCACCCCTATCATCAACTACTGTATTTCCTTCTTTTCTCTTCTTTCATACTCAATACTCAAACCAAAGCAACCCATTCGATCATACCCATAACCGGAATCTAAGTTTGCTGTATGTATTCTCACGATCCAACCCAAACACCATCAAACTTTTGTTCTTTGTTTATGTTCGGTAACCAATAAACTGGAGCTTTAGTTGATACTATGGTGTTCCTACTTCGGTCCTCTGTTGAATCATCACCACATCGAATCACAATCACCATAACCATTAACATATGATTTCTTCTTTCTTGATGAAAACCAACGAAACCTAAACCAAACCCATTTCCAACTAGTTTCTTGTCCAAGAACATATCACGATCTCTTCTCTCCCTCTTCTAACCGCCACCCTCTTCCACCATCTTCTACCGTCGACAAACCAACCCAAAATCACAACCAATAACTGCTCGTACCTGCTACTGTTATTTCTGTCCAAACATGCCCCATAAATCATGGAGAACACCGCTTCCACTACCACCCTTTAACCGTCACCCTCACCATCGATTTCTTGTGATCACAATGCAAACCCAACATCCATATCACCATCATTGATCACCTCCATCATCATATTTGATCTACTTCTTATCGCTAGCTGAGTTAACAGTTGAACCCCATCGTCACCACCACTATGAACAGCTTCCACCCACCAATCACTGTTATTGCATCTGTTTTAAATTTCTGTTTCTTTTCTACTAATCAAACACAGCTTTTATGTTGTTATTGCTGTTTAATTCGTGACCCCACACACAAAACATACCTGTATAATGCTACTTGCGGTATTACTTTTTCTTTTCCACTTTATAACCGACAATTACCAATTGATAACCCCACTTGAATATTTAAGAAAAAGGGAACCAATTTGCTTCAACTGTTTTATATATATTTTTTAAACGGACAGCATTCATTGTGACGACCCGGAAATTTGTGACCAAATTTAAACTTAATCTTTATATGATTTCGACAAGATAAGCAAAGTCTGTAATATTGAGTCTCAAAATTTTGGAACTATATTCATGTAATCAATTACCCTTTGACTATGCTCGACGATTCACGAACATTTATGTGTATATAGATATGTATATATAATATATAGTTATAATAATTGAAAACGTTAACAAAGTATTAGATGTATAATACTTTACATGAACGTATTTGTTTCAATATATGTTTAACATACTTATCGAAGGAATTAAAAGATAATATCAAATGATTGAATTATCAGTTACATTGTGATATGATTACGAGCATCTGTTGTGAGGTCCACGTTGATTTAAGAAATCGTTTCATTTTAACGGTATACGGAATAAATGGTAAAGTAATCTACGAGGAAGAACAAAGTGTCAAATAATGAGATTTAGACAAAAGTTAGTGGAGAACTAAATTTCATAATATTCTATTGATTTAGCTTCAAACGTGCGAAAACGTTTTTCGATATGATAGAATTTAATTATTAAAATATTTTTTTTAAATAACATAAATTGAATATATACAATATGTTGGAATATTAATTATTAGAATTAAATATATAAATAACTTGCGACGTATATTTAAAACGTGTTTATGAATATTGAATATATATATATATATATATATATATATATATATATATATATATATACATGATTTCAACTTAGTTAAGTAAAAGATAGTAACACTTATTTATTTTTAATTATATTTTCTTGTGGTAAAGATTTTAAATAATATTATTTAATATAACGATGATTTAAAGAAGCAAATGACCAAAACATTCGAACGTTAAAGTGACACTTCGAGTAATATAGTTTATTGATAATTTAAGTCAATATTTTGACAAAGGTATGAGTCACGAAACGTAAAGTACAAGTTTTCTAAGCGTACGAAAGGACGTTCGAAAATCCGGAACCGAGACATAAACCGAATATCAACGTACGAGTCAACGGACCTAAAATTACAAGTCAACTATGTACATGAATATCATATAATATATATATAATTAATATAAATTATATATATTATATATATATATATATATAATATGTCGACAAACAAGAAAACAAAAAAAAATGTGAGCTGGATTTTGAGGCCATGCGATCGCATGGGAAATAGGCATAAAACCCATGCGATCGCATGGGGGTCAGGAATCAGAATTCTTCTATAAATAGCCCAGGTTTCTGCCGAATCCATTACAATTCAATCTCTTTCTATCTCTCAATATTTATATTTCTTATTATTATTATTATAATAATAATAATAATAATAATAATAATAATAATAATAATAATAATAATAATAATTATTATTATTATTATTATTATTATTATTATTATTATTATTATCATTATTATTATTATAAATCTTATAATTATTATTAGTATTATTATACATAAAATACTACGACGAGGTTATGAGCAAGATATTTCAAAACGAGTCTTTCGAGCGGGATAGAGCTAAGGAAATTATGGGTTATAGCTATGGAGGTTATGGGTATTGTTCGGGGGTATTGCTCGTGAAGTCAACCTAGCGTTTGTCATGTCCGTCACGTCTACGTACTTTCTTACAATATTGAATCACAATATTGATACGTGAGCATTCATATCTTATCTTTTATATATTAATAGTGTATCCATTACTAGTGCTAGAGTATATATGTTTATGCATGCTTGTATGCTTTAATTTTGTCGTTAGATAGTTTATGATGAATCACAAATTTGATACATATGCTACTGATATAAAGTATATGATATGCATGTCGTTGGAAAGCTATCGAAAAATTAATAACTTTTCATTTAGAAATCGCGTGATTTCGATGAACGGATTAAAAGATATGGTCAACTGAATTATGGTTAACGTTAATTGAAATTGTTTTTGAAACTGTGAATTAATATTTAAACAACTTGTCTATGAGATTGATAAATTAGATTTTTAGATATTACTAATCGAGTAAATGAATTTCTATATAAGGCACATTTTGTTTTGTTGATCAATTGTCAAAGTTGACTGTCTTATCATGTTTTAAAGCTTTATAAACACTATAATCTGATTTTACAAGTATTGGAAAACTATGTGAATTAATAAAATATGTTCGATTGCCATGATAATTCAAATATAATATAGCTCCTGAAATAAATAATATTTTGAGTTTGATAAACTATAAATTCGTTCAATTATCAAGACTTATATTATGTTAATAATCATGTATAGATTTAAAGATCATATTGGGTCAGGTTGACTTTTGAGATGACTTTTTGTTAACTTTTGCATGTCGGTCTCGAGCATTAGGATTGTGATACACTATGACCCGACCTAGCTTATTAGACATGTATTGACCAACACATGTTCTCTAGGTTGAGATCTACGATTATTTTGCATTCCGAGTTTCGGTCACATTTCGGTGAATGACCTTATGTGCTGCTAAGGTGAGTTTCATATGCTCCCTTTTTAATTGCTTTCGTAATCTATATTTTTGGGCTGAGAATAAATGCACTTTATTTTAAACGCAATGGATAGAAGTACATACTAAATTCTACACCGAGTTTGAACCGAAAATCTCTTAGCTTTGGTAACTAGTAACTGCCGGTTATAAGAACCGGTGGGCGCGAGTAGTTGTATATGGATCCATAGGGCTTGACATCCCCGTCTGTTCCAGGTATAGAAACCCTAGCCTGAACTATAAAACAGATGTATGCTATTTGAGGTTAATATACGTTGGTTTGCATGTATTGTACATGTTGGTTGTATGTATGTTAAAACAGGGGTACTTATTATATAGACGTTAGAGTTTAGTTACCAAGGTGCTCAATCTTGTAGAATATTTTGATAAACGTTTTTGGATGAAATAACTGAAAGCTTGTGATCCACCTTTATATACGGATTATGCGTAACATTAAAACTATGAACTCACCAACCTTTATGTTGACACTTGAAAGCATGTTTATTCTCAGGTTCCTAAAAGTCTTCCGCTGTTTGCTTATACGTTATACAAGCTATGTGTATGGAGTCATACATGCTTTATTCGAGAAAACTTTGCATTCACAAAATCATCACCATGTATCTTATTTTGACTGCATTGACAACGGATGTATTATGGTAAACTATTATTTACGGTGATTTTCTATATGTAGAAATCATCAGATGTTGAAAACCTTGAAAATTGATATTCATTTATGGTGTGCCTTTTCAAAAGAATGCAATGTTTACAAAACGTATCATGTAGAGGTCAGTACCTCACTATGAAATCGATGAATGATGTATTCGTCCAAATGGATTTGGATGGGTCATCACAGTTGGCATCAGAGCTTGAGGTCATAGGAAACCAGAATTTGCATTAGTGTGTTTAACTGGTAATTGTTAGGATGCATTAGTGAGTCTGAACTATGACCGTATCTGTTTTTACTGAGTTTTGCTTATCATTTCTTGTTAGAAATTACTTGTTTATCATTCTTAAGTCTAGACACGTTTTCCTGCATTTATTGCATAGATAGTGTACAGACGAATTCATATCTTAGCATATCTATAACTGTACACTTTGCTTGACATCTTTCGAAGATTCCTCCGTAATTTATGGGATCTTGGTATTATATATACATATGTACATTATATATTGAAGAATACCAAATCTAAGTTCTATAATCTATTTCACATCAAAAATCAATTACCTGATTACACAAGATGGATCCCGTATATAGTTCAAATTCCTTTGATTCCGACAACTATTCCGATATGGGTTTCCACTCGAGCTCTGAAAGCAGTGTGACCGGAATGGATCAACCAATTAGCCATCATCTATTCTGGATGAATTGGGGATGGGTTCGTAGTCTACTTAATCATTGGAGACAAGAAGAAGATGATCCTTTCCATCCACCAAATTTCCCTCTTGGCTGTAGTGACCCGAACTTTTCCATGTTTATATATATTAATTGAGATTGATATTTACATGATTAAATGTTTCCAACATGTTAAGCAATCAAACTTGTTAAGACTTGATTAATTGAAATATGTTTCATATAGACAATTGACCACCCAAGTTGACCGGTGATCCACGAACGTTAAAACTTGTAAGAACTATATGATGACATATATATGGATATATATATAGTTAACATGATACTATGATAAGTAAACATATCATTAAGTATATTAACAATGAACTACACATGTAAAAAGAAGACTACTAACTTAATGATTTTTAAACGAGACATATATGTAACGATTATCGTTGTAAAGACATTTAATGTATATATATCATATTAAGAGATATTCATACATGATAATATCATGATAATATAATGATTTAAAATCTCATTTGATATTATAAACATTGGGTTAACAACATTTAACAAGATCGTTAACCTAAAGGTTTCAAAACAACACTTACATGTAACGACTAACGATGACTTAACGACTCAGTTAAAATGTATATACATGTAGTGTTTTAATATGTATTTATATACTTTTGAAAGACTTTAATACACTTATCAAAATACTTCTACTTAACAAAAATGCTTACAATTACATCCTCGTTCAGTTTCATCAACAATTCTACTCGTATGCACCCGTATTCGTACTCGTACAATACACAGCTTTTAGATGTATGTACTATTGGTATATACACTCCAATGATCAGCTCTTAGCAGCCCATGTGAGTTACCTAACACATGTGGGAACCATCATTTGACAACTAGCATGAAATATCTCATAAAATTACAAAAATATGAGTAATCATTCATGACTTATTTACATGAAAACAAAATTACATATCCTTTATATCTAATCCATACACCAACGACCAAAAACACCTACAAACACTTTCATTCTTCAATTTTCTTCATCTAATTGATCTCTCTCAAGTTCTATCTTCAAGTTCTAAGTGTTCTTCATATATTCTACAAGTTCTAGTTACATAAAATCAAGAATACTTTCAAGTTTGCTAGCTCACTTCCAATCTTGCAAGGTGATCATCCAACCTCAAGAAATCTTTGTTTCTTACAGTAGGTTATCATTCTAATACAAGGTAATAATCATATTCAAACTTTGGTTCAATTTCTATAATTATAACAATCTTATTTCAAGTGATGATCTTACTTGAACTTGTTTTCGTGTCATGATTCTGCTTCAAGAACTTCGAGCCATCCAAGGATCCGTTGAAGCTAGATCCATTTTTATCTTTTCCAGTAGGTTTATCCAAGGAAATTAAGGTAGTAATGATGTTCATAACATCAATCGATTCATACATATAAAGCTATCTTATTCGAAGGTTTAAACTTGTAATCACTAGAACATAGTTTAGTTAATTCTAAACTTGTTCGCAAACAAAAGTTAATCCTTCTAACTTGACTTTTAAAATCAACTAAACACATGTTCTATATCTATATGATATGCTAACTTAATGATTTAAAACCTGGAAACACGAAAAACACCGTAAAACCGGATTTACTCCGTCGTAGTAACACCGCGGGCTGTTTTGGGTTAGTTAATTAAAAACTATGATAAAATTTGATTTAAAAGTTGTTATTCTGAGAAAATGATTTTTATTATGGACATGAAACTATATCCAAAAATTATGGTTAAACTCAAAGTGGAAGTATGTTTTCTAAAATGGTCATCTAGACGTCGTTCTTTCGACTGAAATGACTACCTTTACAAAAACGACTTGTAACTTATTTTTCTGACTATAAACCTATACTTTTTCCGTTTAGATTCATAAAATAAAGTTCAATATGAAACCATAGCAATTTGATTCACTCAAAATGGATTTAAAATGAAGAAGTTATGGGTAAAACAAGATTGGATAATTTTTCTCATTTTAGCTACGTGAAAATTGGTAACAAATCTATTCCAACCATAACTTAATCAGCTTGTATTGTATATTATGTAATCTTGAGATACCATAGACACGTATACAATGTTTCGACCTATCATGTCGACACATCTATATATATTTCTGAACAACCATAGACACTCTATATGTAAATGTTGGAGTTACCTATACAGGGTTGAGGTTGATTCCAAAATATATATAGTTTGAGTTGTGATCAATACTGAGATACGTATACACTGGGTCGTGGATTGATTCAAGATAATATTTATCGATTTATTTCTGTACATCTAACTGTGGACAACTAGTTGTAGGTTACTAACGAGGACAGCTGACTTAATAAACTTAAAACATCAAAATATATTAAAAGTGTTGTAAATATATTTTGAACATACTTTGATATATATGTATATATTGTTATAGGTTCGTGAATCAACCAGTGGCCAAGTCTTACTTCCCGACGAAGTAAAAATATGTGAAAGTGAGTTATAGTCCCACTTTTAAAATCTAATATTTTTGGGATGAGAATACATGCAGGTTTTATAAATGATTTACAAAATAGACACAAGTACGTGAAACTACATTCTATGGTTGAATTATCGAAATCGAATATGCCCCTTTTTATTAAGTCTGGTAATCTAAGAATTAGGGAACAGACACCCTAATTGACGCGAATCCTAAAGATAGATCTATTGGGCCTAACAAACCACATCCAAAGTACCGGATGCTTTAGTACTTCGAAATTTATATCATATCCGAAGGGTGTCCCGGAATGATGAGGATATTCTTATATATGCATCTTGTTAATGTCGGTTACCAGGTGTTCACCATATGAATGGTTTTTATCTCTATGTATGGGATGTGTATTGAAATATGAAATCTTGTGGTCTATTATTATGATTTGATATATATAGGTTAAACCTATAACTCACCAACATTTTTGTTGACGTTTTAAGCATGTTTATTCTCAGGTGATTATTAAGAGCTTTCGCTGTCGCATACTTAAATAAGGACGAGATTTGGAGTCCATGCTTGTATGATATTGTGTAAAAACTGCATTCAAGAAACTTATTTTGTTGTAACATATTTGTATTGTAAACCATTATGTAATGGTCGTGTGTAAACAGGATATTTTAGATTATCATTATTTGATAATCTACGTAAAACTTTTTAAACCTTTATTGATGAAATAAAGGTTATGGTTTGTTTTAAAATGAATGCAGTCTTTGAAAAACGTCTCATATAGAGGTCAAAACCTCGCAACGAAATCAATTAATATGGAACGTTTTTAATCAATAAGAACGGGACATTTCAGTTGGTATCCGAGCGTTGGTCTTAGAGAACCAGAAAATTTGCATTAGCGTGTGTTATCGAGTTTGTTAGGATGCATTAGTGAGTCTGGACTTCGACCGTGTTTTCTTTAAAAATGATTGCTTAACATTTTTGTTGGAAACTATATATTATTTACATGTATATATTATGTGATATATTAATCTCTTAACATGTTTGATATTGTGTGATAGATGTCTACCTCTAGCACAAATCCCATTGACTCACCTAATAATAACGAAGAGTCGAATATATATTGGACTGATTCACAAGTTCCCGAAGAAGAACCGGAAGAAGAATCCGAACCGGAAGAGGAGGAACCGGAGGAGGAAATAGAACCGGTGGGGGAAATAATAAAACGGTTAAGTAAAAGAAAATCCTCAACCAACCGACCAAGGTTAATTATGGTGAATGGTGTTTCCGCCAAGGAAGCAAAATATTGGGAGGATTACCAATTCTCCGATGAATCGGATTCCGACGAGAATTTCGATGATGTTATAGAAATTACCCCAACTGAATTTAAAAAGGCAAAAGAAAATAATAAGGGAAAGGGCATAAAAATAGAGAAATCTAATTCCAACCCCGATGAAATTTATATGTATCGTCAACCCCCGAAGTCCTTAAGTTGTAACAATGACCCGGGAACCTCTAAACCACCAGGTTTTTCTAAACCGTTGTGGAAAACGACAGCTAGTATTAGGGGAACATCATATTCCCTAGAAACTTGGCAAAACGAACCAAAACCGAAGAAGAAGAAACGAGCGAGTCAGAATAAGATAGTTGTATTCGTGTGGTGTAATATATGTAATATAGTGTGCTTATGCTTTATGATATATGTAAAAATTGCTTGTATTAATAAGTATTTTTTTATGAATCTAACTCTTGTCTATTTTACAGTTTAAAAACACAAAATGAATAGACAACCCAATATTTTAAAAGACCTACCCGGAGACATGATTGATGAAATCTTGTCTAGAGTCGGTCAGAATTCCTCGGCACAACTATTTAAGGCGAGATCAGTTTGTAAGACATTCGAAGAACGTTCCAAGAATGTCTTGGTTTATAAGAGACTTTCGTTTGAAAGATGGGGGATATCACATTGGGAAACCCATAAGTTACGATGTGTTTACTTTGACGCATATATTGCGGGGAACCCAAATGCTATTTTACGCAATGGGTTAAGAAATTATTTTGACTCAATATATCCGAATATTGGACTTCGTGATTTAGAAAAAGCGGCTAACATGCAACATAAAGAAGCATGTTATGCTTACGGATTAGTAATGTTCGCTTCTCACCAAAGTGAGAACAAGAACATCGGGCTACAACTATTAAACAAAACGTTCCCACAAGTGACGAAATCGGTAATTGGGGTAAGAAATGAGGTTTTTAGATTGTTACGGGACTGTTGGACATTACGTAACCCTCGTCCCTTTGATGACGTTACAACACGCTGTCTTATCAACGGCCATAACGGTTATGTTCCACAAGACCAAGGATGGGAAGTAGTCCTAGTAAAACCAGAATGCATGACTTGTTTCTGGACGTATGAATTACGTGTCTTTATTGCCTTTGCTGAACGACTTGTGTACTAGCTAGAATTATCTTCACAACTATCTTGGATCAAAGTTATTGTGTGCTATATTTCATGCTTTATGTAAAATAAGCGGTATTGTAAGTTTGTAAAATATTGTATAAAAGTTTGAACGCGAAATATTATTATAATCAGTTTTTCATATAGAATTGTAGTAGTTGAATTGTATATTAGCTACTAAGTATGAACTTAAAGGGTAGGTACTACCCGAATTTAAACTTATAAAATGCTAATATGAAGAAAAAACTTTTATAAATGAGTTCATATTATGCTACGAAATACTATTAACTACTCTTAATATTCTGTATGATTAACTTGTTCCATTTGACTATTTTGAAGGAAATGGCACCGACTACTCGACACACCGTGAATATGAATGAAGAGGAATTCCGTACTTTTCTAGCTTCAAACATAGCCGCAGTACAGGCTGCGCTACATACCAACAATAACCTTGGATCTAGCAGTACAGGAAATCGTGTAGGATGCACCTACAAAGAATTCACTGCCTGCAAACCTTTGGAATTTGATGGAACCGAAGGACCGATCGGATTGAAACGGTGGACCGAGAAGGTCGAATCGGTGTTTGCCATAAGTAAGTGTACTGAAGAGGACAAAGTGAAGTACACTACGCATACCTTCACAGGTTCTGCGTTAACATGGTGGAATACCTATCTAGAGCAAGTGGGACAAGACGATGCGTACGCACTACCGTGGTCAGCATTCAAGCACTTGATGAACGAGAAGTACCGTCCCAGAACCGAGGTCAATAAGCTCAAGACAGAACTTAGAGGGTTACGAACCCAAGGATTTGATATTATCACGTAAAAAAGACGATTCACAGAATTGTGCCTATTGTGTCCGGGAGCATTTGAAGATGAGGAAGAGAAGATCGACGCATTTGTGAAAGGATTACCGGAAAGAATCCAAGAAGATATAAGTTCACACGAGCGCACCTCCATACAACAGGCATGTAGAATGGCTCACAAACTAGTGAACCAGATTGAGGAAAGAATTAAAGAACAGACGGCTGAAGAGGCCAATGTAAAGCAAGTCAAAAGAAAGTGGGAGGAAAACGGTGATAAGAATCACCAATACAACAACAACAGCAATTACAATAATAATCGCAACAATTATCCCAACAATCGCAACATCAATCGCAACTACAACAAACGGCCCAACAACAACAACAACAACAACAACAATAACAACAACTACAACAATCATCCCAACAACAATAACAACCGCAACAACAACAACAATCAGAAGCAGCTATGCCAAAGGTGTGAAAAGTATCACTCGGGGTTCTGCACCAAATTTTGCAACAAGTGTAAAAGAAATGGTCATAGCGCGGCGAAGTGTGAGGTCTACGGACCAGGGGTTAACAGAACGAAAGGAACAAATGGTGTCGGAACGAGTAATGGCGGAGCAAGTAGTGTCGGAGCAAGTTATGCCAATGTAGTTTGTTATAAATGTGGAAAACCGGGCCACATTATTAGAAATTGCCCGAACCAGGAGAACACGAATGGACAAGGCCGCGGAAGAGTTTTCAATATTAATGCGGCAGAGGCACAGGAAGACCCAGAGCTTGTTACGGGTACGTTTCTTATTGACAATAAATCTGCTTACGTTTTATTTAATTCGGGTGCGGATAGAAGCTATATGAGTAGAGATTTTTGTGCTAAATTAAGTTGTCCATTGACGCCTTTGGATAGTAAATTTTTACTCGAATTAGCAAATGGTAAATTAATTTCAGCAGATAATATATGTCGGAATCGAGAAATTAAACTGGTTAGCGAAACATTTAAGATTGATTTGATACCAGTAGAGTTAGGGAGTTTTGATGTGATAATCGGTATGGACTGGTTGAAAGAAGTGAAAGCAGAGATCGTTTGTTACAAAAATGCAATTCGCATTATACGAGAAAAAGGAAAACCCTTAATGGTGTACGGAGAAAAGGGCAACACGAAGCTACATCTTATTAGTAATTTGAAGGCACAAAAACTAATAAGAAAAGGTTGCTATGCTGTTCTAGCACACGTCGAGAAAGTACAAACTGAAGAAAAGAGCATCAATGATGTTCCCATTGCAAAAGAATTTCCCGATGTATTTCTGAAAGAATTACTGGGATTACCCCACATCGATCCGTTGAATTTCAAATAGATCTTGTACCAGGAGCTGCACCAATAGCTCGTGCTCCTTACAGACTCGCACCCAGCGATATGAAAGAACTGCAAAGCCAATTACAAGAACTTTTAGAGCGTGGTTTCATTCGACCAAGCACATCACCGTGGGGAGCTCCTGTTTTATTTGTCAAGAAGAAAGATGGTACATTCAGGTTGTGTATCGACTACCGAGAGTTGAACAAACTTACCATCAAGAACCGCTACCCACTACCGAGAATCGACGACTTATTTGATCAACTACAAGGCTCGTCTGTTTATTCAAAGATTAACTTACGTTCTGGGTATCATCAAATGCGGGTGAAAGAAGATGATATTCCAAAGACTGCTTTCAGAACACGTTACGGTCATTATGAGTTTATGGTTATGCCGTTTGGTTTAACTAATGCACCAGCTGTGTTCATGGACCTTATGAACCGAGTGTGTGGACCATACCTTGACAAGTTTGTCATTGTTTTTATAGATGACATACTTATTTACTCAAAGAATGACCAAGAACACGGTGAACATTTGAGAAAGGTATTAGAAGTATTGAGGAAGGAAGAATTGTACGCTAAGTTTTCAAAGTGTGCATTTTGGTTGGAAGAAGTTCAATTCCTCGGTCACATAGTGAACAAAGAAGGTATTAAGGTGGATCCGGCAAAGAGAGAAACTGTTGAAAAGTGGGAAACCCTGAAAACACCAAAACACATACGCCAGTTTTTAGGACTAGCTGGTTACTACAGAAGGTTCATCCAAGACTTTTCCAGAATAGCAAAACCCTTAACTGCATTAACGCATAAAGGGAAGAAATTTGAATGGAATGATGAACAAGAGAAAGCGTTTCAGTTATTGAAGAAAAAGCTAACTACGGCACCTATATTGTCATTGCCTGAAGGGAATGATGATTTTGTGATTTATTGTGATGCATCAAAGCAAGGTCTCGGTTGTGTATTAATGCAATGAACGAAGGTGATTGCTTATGCGTCTAGACAATTGAAGATTCACGAACAAAATTATACGACGCATGATTTGGAATTAGGCGCGGTTGTTTTTGCATTAAAGACTTGGAGGCACTACTTATATGGGGTCAAAAGTATTATATATACCGACCACAAAAGTCTTCAACACATATTTAATCAGAAACAACTGAATATGAGGCAGCGTAGGTGGATTGAATTATTGAATGATTACGACTTTGAGATTCGTTACCACCCGGGGAAGGCAAATGTGGTAGCCGATGCCTTGAGCAGGAAGGACAGAGAACCCATTCGAGTAAAATCTATGAATATAATGATTCATAATAAGCTTACTACTCAAATAAAGGAGGCGCAACAAGGAGTTTTAAAAGAGGGAAATTTAAAGGATGAAATACCCAAAGGATCGGAGAAGCATCTTAATATTCGGGAAGACGAAACCCGGTATAGGGCTGAAAGGATTTGGGTACCAAAATTTAGAGATATGAGAGAAACGGTACTTAGAGAAGCTCATAAAACCATATACTCAATACATCCTGGAACGGAGAAGATGTACAAGGATCTCAAGAAACATTTTTGGTGGCCGGGTATGAAAGCCGATGTTGCTAAATACGTAGGAGAATGTTTGACGTGTTCTAAGGTCAAAGCTGAGCATCAGAAACCATCAGGTCTACTTCAACAACCCGAAATCCCGGAATGGAAATGGGAAAACATTACCATGGATTTCATCACTAAATTGCCAAGGACTGCAAGTGGTTTTGATACTATTTGGGTAATAGTTGACCGTCTCACCAAATCAGCACACTTCCTGCCAATAAGAGAAGATGACAAGATGGAGAAGTTAGCACGACTGTATTTGAAGGAAGTCGTTTCCAGACATGGAATACCAATCTCTATTATCTCTGATAGGGATGGCAGATTTATTTCAAGATTCTGGCAGACATTACAGCAAGCATTAGGAACTCGTCTAGACATGAGTACTGCCTATCATCCACAAACTGATGGACAGAGCGAAAGGACGATACAAACGCTTGAAGACATGCTATGAGCATGTGTTATTGATTTCGGAAACAGTTGGGATTGACATATACCGTTAGCAGAATTTTCCTACAACAACAGCTACCATTCAAGCATTGAGATGGCGCCGTTTGAAGAACTTTATGGTAGAAAGTGCAGGTCTCCGATTTGTTGGAGTGAAGTGGGGGATAGACAGATTACGGGTCCGGAGATTATACAAGAAACTACCGAGAGGATCATCCAAATTCAACAACGGTTGAAAACCGCCCAAAGTCGACAAAAGAGCTACGCTGACATTAAAAGAAAAGATATAGAATTTGAAATTGGAGAGATGGTCATGCTTAAAGTTGCACCTTGGAAAGGCGTTGTTCGATTTGGTAAAAGAGGGAAATTAAATCCAAGGTATATTGGACCATTCAAGATTATTGATCGTGTCGGACCAGTAGCTTACCGACTTGAGTTACCTCAACAACTCGCGGCTGTACATAACACTTTTCACGTCTCGAATTTGAAGAAATGTTTTGCTAAAGAAGATCTCACTATTCCGTTAGATGAAATCCAAATCAACGAAAAACTTCAATTCATTGAAGAACCCTTGAAAACCTTGAAAATTGATATTCATTTATGTAGAAATCATCAGATGTTGAAAACCTTGAAAATTGATATTCATTTATGGTGTGCCTTTTCAAAAGAATGCAATGTTTACAAAACGTATCATGTAGAGGTCAGTACCTCACTATGAAATCGATGAATGATGTATTCGTCCAAATGGATTTGGACGGGTCATCACAGTTGGCATCAGAGCTTGAGGTCATAGGAAACCAGAATTTGCATTAGTGTGTTTAACTGGTAATTGTTAGGATGCATTAGTGAGTCTGAACTATGACCGTATCTGTTTTTACTGAGTTTTTCTTATCATTTCTTGTTAGAAATTACTTGTTTATCATTCTTAAGTCTAGACACGTTTTCCTGCATTTATTGCATAGATAGTGTACAGACGAATTCATATCTTAGCATATCTATTACTGTACACTTTGCTTGAAATCTTCCGAAGATTCCTCCGTAATTTATGGGATCTTGGTATTATATATACATATGTACATTATATATTGAAGAATACCAAATCTAAGTTCTATAATCTATTTCACATCAAAAATCAATTCCCTGATTACACAAGATGGATCCAGTATATAGTTCAAATTCCTTTGATTCCGACAACTATTCCGATATGGGTTTCCACTCGAGCTCTGAAAGCAGTGTGACCGGAATGGATCAACCAATTAGCCATCATCTATTCTGGATGAATTGGGGATGGGTTCGTAGTCTACTTAATCATTGGAGACAAGAAGAAGACGATCTTTCCATCCACCAAATTTCCCTCTTGGCTGTAGTGACCCGAACTTTTCCATGTTTATATATATTAATTGAGATTGATATTTACATGATTAAATGTTTCCAACATGTTAAGCAATCAAACTTGTTAAGACTTGATTAATTGAAATATGTTTCATATAGACAATTGACCACCCAAGTTGACCGGTGATTCACGAACGTTAAAACTTGTAAAAACTATATGATGACATATATATGGATATATATATATAGTTAACATGATACTATGATAAGTAAACATATCATTAAGTATATTAACAATGAACTACACATGTAAAAACAAGACTACTAACTTAGTGATTTTTAAACGAGACATATATGTAACGATTATCGTTGTAAAGACATTTAATGTATATATATCATATTAAGAGATATTCATACATGATAATATCATGATAATATAATGATTTAAAATCTCATTTGATATTATAAACATTGGGTTAACAACATTTAACAAGATCGTTAACCTAAAGGTTTCAAAACAACACTTACATGTAACGACTAACGATGACTTAACGACTCAGTTAAAATGTATATACATGTAGTGTTTTAATATGTATTTATACACTTTTGAAAGACTTCAATACACTTATCAAAATACTTCTACTTAACAAAAATGCTTACAATTACATCCTCGTTCAGTTTCATCAACAATTCTACTCGTATGCACCCGTATTCGTACTCGTACAATACACAGCTTTTAGATGTATGTACTATTGGTATATACACTCCAATGATCAGCTCTTAGCAGCCCATGTGAGTCACCTAACACATGTGGGAACCATCATTTGGCAACTAGCATGAAATATCTCATAAAATTACAAAAATATGAGTAATCATTCATGACTTATTTACATGAAAACAAAATTACATATCCTTTATATCTAATCCATACACCAACGACCAAAAACACCTACAAACACTTTAATTCTTAAATTTTCTTCATCTAATTGATCTCTCTCAAGTTCTATCTTCAAGTTCTAAGTGTTCTTCATATATTCTACAAGTTCTAGTTACATAAAATCAAGAATACTTTCAAGTTTGCTAGCTCACTTCCAATCTTGTAAGGTGATCATCCAACCTCAAGAAATCTTTGTTTCTTACAGTAGGTTATCATTCTAATACAAGGTAATAATCATATTCAAACTTTGGTTCAATTTCTATAACTATAACAATCTTATTTCAAGTGATGATCTTACTTGAACTTGTTTTCGTGTCATGATTCTGCTTCAAGAACTTCGAGCCATCCAAGGATCCGTTGAAGCTAGATCCATTTTTCTCTTTTCCAGTAGGTTTATCCAAGGAACTTAAGATAGTAATGATGTTCATAACATCCTTCGATTCATATATATAAAGCTATCTTATTCGAAGGTTTAAACTTGTAATCACTAGAACATAGTTTAGTTAATTCTAAACTTGTTCGCAAACAAAAGTTAATCCTTCTAACTTGACTTTTAAAATCAACTAAACACATGTTCTATATCTATATGATATGCTAACTTAATGATTTAAAACCTGGAAACACGAAAAACACCGTAAAACCGGATTTACGCCGTCGTAGTAACATCGCGGGCTGTTTTGGGTTAGTTAATTAAAAACTATGATAAACTTTGATTTAAAAGTTGTTATTCTGAGAAAATGATTTTTATTATGAACATGAAACTATATCCAAAAATTATGGTTAAACTCAAAGTGGAAGTATGTTTTCTAAAATGGTCATCTAGACGTCGTTCTTTCGACTGAAATGACTACCTTTACAAAAATGACTTGTAACTTATTTTTCCGACTATAAACCTATACTTTTTCTGTTTAGATTCATAAAATAGAGTTCAATATGAAACCATAGCAATTTGATTCACTCAAAACGGATTTAAAATGAAGAAGTTATGGGTAAAACAAGATTGGATACTTTTTCTCATTTTAGCTACGTGAAAATTGGTAACAAATCTATTCCAACCATAACTTAATCAACTTGTATTGTATATTATGTAATCTTGAGATACCATATACACGTATATAATGTTTCGACCTATCATGTCGACACATCTATATATATTTCGGAACAACCATAGACACTCTATATGTGAATGTTGGAGTTAGCTATACAGGGTTGAGGTTGATTCCAAAATATATATAGTTTGAGTTGTGATCAATACTGAGATACGTATACACTGGGTCGTGGATTGATTCAAGATAATATTTATCAATTTTTTTTCTGTACATCTAACTGTGGACAACTAGTTGTAGGTTACTAACGAGGACAGCTGACTTAATAAACTTAAAACATCAAAATATATTAAAAGTGTTGTAAATATATTTTGAACATACTTTGATATATATGTATATATTGTTATAGGTTCGTGAATCAACCAGTGGCCAAGTCTTACTTCCCGACGAAGTAAAAATATGTGAAAGTGAGTTATAGTCCCACTTTTAAAATCTAATATTTTTGGGATGAGAATACATGCAGATTTTATTAATGATTTACAAAATAGACACAAGTACGTGAAACTACATTCTATGGTTGAATTATCGAAATCGAATATGCCCCTTTTTATTAAGTCTGGTAATCTAAGAATTAGGGAACAGACACCCTAATTGACGCGAATCCTAAAGATAGATCTATTGGGCCTAACAAACCCCATCCAAAGTACCGGATGCTTTAGTACTTCGAAATTTATATCATATCCGAAGGGTGTCCAGAAATGATGGGGATATTCTTATATATGCATCTTGTTAATGTCGGTTACCAGGTGTTCACCATATGAATGGTTTTTATCTCTATGTATGGGATGTGTATTGAAATATGAAATCTTGTGGTCTATTATTATGATTTGATATATATAGGTTAAACCTATAACTCACCAACATTTTTGTTGACGTTTTAAGCATGTTTATTCTCAGGTGATTATTAAGAGCTTCCGCTGTCGCATACTTAAATAAGAACGAGATTTGGAGTCCATGCTTGTATGATATTGTGTAAAAACTGCATTCAAGAAACTTATTTTGTTGTAACATATTTGTATTGTAAACCATTATGTAATGGTCGTGTGTAAACAGGATATTTTAGATTATCATTATTTGATAATCTACGTAAAGCTTTTTAAACCTTTATTGATGAAATAAAGGTTATGGTTTGTTTTAAAATGAATGCAGTCTTTGAAAAACGTCTCATATAGAGGTCAAAACCTCGCAACGAAATCAATTAATATGGAACGTTTTTAATCAATAAGAACAGGACATTTCATTGGCGAAGAACCTGAAGCACTTACCGGCGAACCTGTTCATAATACCATTTTCTCTCTCATTTCCAGAGTATCTCATCATGACTATATACTATCTCGAATTTTGGATCTTATTCATCCGCTCGTCCAAACCGACAATCACCCCAGTGTAATAGAAAAAGTTAACGAGCTTCGCGCTCGGGTAGTGACTTTAGAGAATATGGTGCAAAGGTTACAAGCACCCGCAGCATCACCGGCATCAACAGTACCACCATCATCAACACTAACAATATCATTACCACCACCAACAACAACATCCGCATCCCACACCTCAACATCACAATCTGTACCTCGAACATCAACGTCATACGCACCCTAGATACCAAGGAATACCAACAAAAACAAACGATGAAGTATTGATTCATAACTTCATCGAAGAAATATTCTGCAGAGAATATGTAGTTTCTAAAAGTTTTAGAGATTATATATTCTAGTCCTAGTCGAAAACCAGATGAGATTAATATTATGTTAACTCATTAAATCCATGATTTCATCTAAAGAAAATATATATGTAGGTATATTTTCATAAAGATTGTAATTAAAAAAATTCTTTTGTACAAACTGTTAATGGTGAGAATATTTTAACGGGTAGGTAATACCCGAGAGATATATAAATTCACAATTAATATGTTACATTCTTCGATTCTGATTTAACAAATCATCAACTATACTCACTACTTTCATAACGAGATATATTTTTTCATAGAAATCAAAACAACCATACTCATTAAAATTCAATTACATATTCTGATTTTAACATATCAGAATCCAAGTCGAGATATAACCGATATCATCACTCTTAGATCCCTACATCTTTCAAAGCTGTACTTTGATTTCAAAATTGTGCTAGAACATCACTCCTATTCATAAAACCCAGAAAAAATAATTATGAACATCATATGACGATTACAATCTGCGTTCAAACCCTGCATAATTCTTGAAAACATCTCAATTAAGAAACAATCGAGATAATGATTCAACTACATGTTATCCACAGTTATGCACCTGGAAAACTCCCGAAACCTAAGTAGAAGTTTAAAACGCATCCTCTTGGCGTTGTTATTATCGAAAATAACTTTACAATCCCTCTCCAAAATAGCCAATTTTGTCACATCTCCAGCAAATCAACATCGACCTTTCATTCGAATAGGCCTTATTATAACTTTGATATATAAGTTTGCCCTTCGTCATCATTACCGGGGAACCGTTTATATCACACCACATTAGCAGTAAAACTATCAACAACTTCATTGATCTTTGACTGTCCGAAAAATCATTATATTCATTGAAACCCTATCATGTACTCATCTGCATCTTGTAACGGTAATTGTCATACTAAAAAGCTTCAATCATTAATCTCGAATGTCGAAGTAATTCCACGTCAACAGTTATATATGTACATATAACATCTATCTCCTATACTTACACACTTCGAATGTGAAGTTTCTGAAAAACACCCTAAACTGCGAACTAGTTCTCCGAATTTTGGAAAAATGCTGATGAAGCAGCAAAAACTGTAAACGACCCTAACAGTCAAAAGTTTGATGACAAAGAATAATGTGTTGGCAAAGTTCAGAAAAATAGAAGGTTTGGAACTAGAAAACGGATTGAGCAAACCATGAAGGAGGCTGTGGACAAATCACAAAGACTAAACCTGCTTTCAAAGAAAATCCAAATGATTCAGTGTCTGTTGAAGTCATTAGCGAATATCTTGTTCCTGACTCTAAACCTTTGCGGACAAATATTCTTCATCACCTTTTGATCTTAGAAATTCTCAGATATCCTCGTATCTTTCATTATAAAGATCCTCGATATTTCTGAAGATATTTTCATAACTATTCCTATCTGAAATCATTTATATCCTCGCGTTATTTGTATCACATCATAAAAGAAACTGTATTAGTTTCTAAATTTTGAAACCCTCGAGTTTAAAATATGAATGTTTTGAAGTAGTGTTGGGAACTGAAGCATGAGTTAGTATAATATAATGACACTTGATCAACGTCATTATATTACAGTAAGTCATGCTGAGTTTCTAATGGAATGTGATAAAGGTTTACAGATGACAGGACCCGTCCTAATCCACCTGGACGAAGTCATCAACATTTGGTCCCTTTGCGATGATCGGCTCCAAGTAATGTCCTTATATTGAACAAATGCACAGCGGAAGACTTAATTCGTACCTGAGAATAAACATGCTTTAAAGTGTCAACCAAAAGGTTGGTGAGTTCATAGGTTTATCATAACAATCATTTCAATATGTTAATAGACCACAAGATTTCATAATCATAAACATAATACACTCGCAAGTGTATGTAAAGCATTCTAAGTGGTTGAGCACTTGGTAACCATACTTAACATTTAATCAACGTCGCATATTCCCTTTATTATGAAATCTCACTACACCGTACCAAGTGTAGTCACCAAAACGAAGTACTGTGCAACCGTTGAATACTGGTCCTCCAGTCCGGTTGGGGTTGTCAGGCCCGATAGATCTATCAACAGGATTCGCGTTTACAATACCCATGTAAATAGTAGTTACCAAGCTACAGGGAAATATGCCAGTGGTACAACTCAACATAGAATATATTTTTAAGTACTTGTGTCTATTTTGTAAACATTTATAAAAGCAGCGCATGTATTCTCAGCCCAAAAATATATATTGCAAAAGCAATTAAAAAGGGAGCAAATGAAACTCACTTTTGCCTTGAAGGTATTTAATTCGACTTGGTCTCTGATAGATATCACGAACCTAACCATATATATAATATATCAACATATTTTCCTTTTAAGTAATCGTTATATATATATATATATATATATATATATATATATATATATATATATATATATATATATATATATACTTTTAATACTTTTAATATTTTCTTAGTCCGTAGTTAGCAGTCCGATGTTAGTGGTTCACAATTAGTTGCTTAAATAAAATAAATAAAGACCTCATCATATTCGTATTGATCAGAATTAATCTCGACCCATGGTACCATGTTGTCAAATGACGTGTTGCGTACAAT
Organism: Rutidosis leptorrhynchoides; assembly: GCF_046630445.1. NCBI lineage: Eukaryota > Viridiplantae > Streptophyta > Magnoliopsida > Asterales > Asteraceae > Rutidosis > Rutidosis leptorrhynchoides. The sequence goes on from NC_092336.1 coordinate 644,658,217, forward strand.
CATGAGGTCTTATGATTAATCTTCTCGTGTTGTTTACGGGTGGTCCTGAAATATATAAAATCAAATCATAAGTAATTATATATAAAATATCATATTAATTAGAAAAGATATGATTAATTTACTTTTTCTCCAAATATTTTCGTAGCTAAACTAGCTTCGGATACCCAATCTTGTTTTAGTCGTAGTTTCTTCATTACAACTCCGTTTTTATTGGTTCAACTTGCCACTTCCTTGGATCGAGTCAAATTTTAAGAATATGAACTGAAAATACCTTAGTTTGTATTGAAATCATAGGTTATAGGTCAAACTTTGGTGAAACTTATGAAAGTGATCATTTTCCATCATAAAAACAACATTTAATGATCATTTTTCTAAAAATACTTACACTTTGAGTTAAACCATGAAATTTTTATGTGTTAACATATTCATAAGAAATATCATTTTTCCAGAACATGAACTTCCAATTCAAAGTTCAAGATGGTTTTTAATTATCCAACCCAAAACAGCCCCCGGTTGCACTCCGACGACGTAGATTCAGTTTTTAAGATGTTCTTTGTAAAACCAAGTTATATCTTGTTAGGTTAGCATATCATTATGATATATTACAGGTCTTGAAGTGTTTTAAAAGTCAAGTTAGAAGGATCTATTTAGTTTGTGAACAAGTTTGAAATCATTCAAACTATGTTCTTGTTGTTAAAATTTTATACCACAAAATAAGATAGCTATATGAATATGAATTGAATAAGATTATGAACAAGGTTACTACCTCAAGTTACTTGGACAAAGTTACTGCAAAAGATAAGAAATAATCTTGGAATCAAAGAGTGGTGGAGTTAGATCAAAAGGTTGGAAGTAAACTTCTTCAAATGGGTGGTTATTTTGATATGTTCTTGAAAGAGTTTTCTTATGGTGTTTAAGGCTTGTAATTGAAGCTAAATGATGGGGAAAATACTTGGAGATGATCAAGTATGAAGTTAGGAGTATTTTGAGAGAGAAATGAGGGTGTAGGTATGAGAAAATTGAGTGAAGAAATGGTGTTCATTTATAAAAACGTTTTTAGTTTATAAAGAAAGAAAAGGATTCCTAATTTTGTTTTCTTACTAATAATTCATACTACTTGACAAATCCTAGTTACCTCCTATCTAGGATAGTAATAATGTTGATTAGGATGTTGATTTGATGTGTATATACCAATAGTAAATACGTATAGAAGCTGGGTATGATACGGGTACATATACCCTAGATATACGTATAGAAATCTTGAGGAAACAGAACGAGAATTCAAATATAGCTATCTTTTGTGAATATACTTATATTGTTTTATGTATTTAAGTCCTTAAAAAGTGATTAAATACATTATATATACGATACATGTATAAGCATTATAGATTATAAGTATATATATCAAATAATGTTACGTATAGTTATCGTTTTGAAAACTTAAGTTAGTAGTTTCAAAATATACTTATAACTCATTGTCATTAGTACATAATGAGATGTTAAACCATCCTTAGATCATGTTAAATATATATAAATACATATATATACACAAACGTATAATTATCGTATGTTATATAGTTCGTGATATCATCGGTCATATTGGACGGTCAAACGTTGTGTAAAACTCTTTTCAAAAACACAAGTCTCAACAATTTGGATTGCTTATCATGTTGTTATGGTTTAATTTATGTAAATATTAATCTCATAAGTATAATTTGGTCAGAAAATTCTGGGTCATTACAGTACCTACCCGTTAAAGAAATTTCGTCCCCGAAATTTGATAGAGGTTGTTATGGATAACAATAAGAAGGTTTTCATGACAAATATAAGGTGATAATGGAGTTTTATGATCATTGAGTAATGTAGATAAAACGATTCGATTATGCGAAGAATATAAATGAGACTATCGTAAAAGAGTGAGATGAGTAAAATATATTCGTCTTAACCGATGACGTAGTTATGATTGATTTCTGGGATTTAAGGGATTTAAAGAGAATCTTACGTAATAAGATTTGGTTCTTTGGTGATTAAGAAAATCAGGATCTTCTTTGATTATATGCAATAATCTGTTTCGATTGCTCTGTCGGATATTTCACTATAAATTCACCCCTTCGTTTCCTTATTTTCCATGACTCACACCTTCTATTCTTTCCCCCTTGATTCTTACTTTAAAGCATTCATCAATATGCTCCATCCAGTCCTGATTCTTGATATACTCCTAACTTCTATATCTGTCATTCTTCTTTTTCATCTACCACCAGAAGAATCTATTTACTTCTACTATACTCTTGTGTTTATAGTGTTTCTAATTCTCCCGTGTTTCTATATTGCTATCTGCATCGATATACACGGTTTGTAATTTCGGGGTTATTATCGGAGTTTATATTCTTCATTATTTTTCGATGCTTCATGCTTTCGTTTTCTCTTCCCGACTTTGAGTCAAGCGAGTAATGGTCCGGAATTCGTAGATATGAAATTCAGAATGAACATAGCTAATGCTCTAAGAAGAAAATGGTAATAGAACGATTTTGATTTGTTAAATTACCAGAATACCCTGGAGAAGACCAAGTCATCCAGAAAAATATTCTCTTGATATGTTTAGAGATTAGATAGAATGTAAGAGTCGTGTAAATGGCACATGATGACGGTACTGTGAATCATCATGCTTCATTAGAAACTCAGCATGACTTACTGTAATATAATGACGTTGATCAAGTGTCATTATATTATACTAATCCATGCTTCAGTTCCCAACACTACTTCAAAACATTCATATTTTAAACTCGAAGGTTTCAGAATTTAGAAACTAACACAGTTTCTTTTATGTTGCAGATATTACGGAGAGATAAATGATCTCAGATAAGAATAGTTGTGAAAATATCGCCAGAAATATGGAGGATATTTATAATAGAACATACGAGAATATCTTAGAATTTCTAATATCAATGGATGATGAAGAAGATTTGTCTGTGAAGGTTTAGAATGAGAAATAAGATGTTTGCTAACGATTTCAGCAGGCACAGAATCATTTGGATTCTTTGAAGGCAAACTTATTCTTTGTGATTTGTCCACGGCTTTCTTCATAGTTTCGCATAATCCGCTTTTCGGTACTAAATTTTCTATCGAGCGTTCCTAACACTCCTTTCTTTATCATCAAACTTTTGGCCATTAAGATCATCTACAACATGCTGCTTCGTCAGCATTTTCAAAGTTAACTGATCTGGGTCATCGGTTATCAAACCGAGGTAGTTTCAGGAGAATTGTGTTTTTAGAATGATTAATCGCTGATGGTAATATTGTGGAATATAAAAGGTTCCCAAGTAACAATAAAGAGTACGCATATATATCGCGGTTATAATAAAGTTGTTTCGGATGAAAAGTCGGAGTTGACTTGCTGGAGCTGTGACAAAATTAGCTACTTTGGAAAGGGATTGCAAAACGATCTTCGGTAATAACAATGTCAAAGGAACTAGAACAGATACGTGTTAAACGTTTACTCAGTTTCCGAGGGTTTTTCAGGTGCATAACTATATGCATCAATCTTTTCTTCCGTAGATGAAGTGCGGTTGGTTTATCCTCTCGATTGAGGTGTTTTTAAGAATCATGATAGATTTGAACGCTGATTGTAATCGTCGAGATACAATGAGGTTTAAGATGAAATCGAGTGGCAATCTTGAAGAAATGTTTAGTTTCATATGTTATAATCAATATTTTAATTCATTTTAATTGTCCAATGTCATTAGTCCACAGTCGATAGTCCACAGTAACAGTCCAATAATTCATATATAGTTTAATATATAATATACGAATTAATTAATACGTGTCGTGACCCGTATACGTCTCAGACTCGGTCACAACTCAAACTATATATATTATTGTAGAATCAACCTCAACCCTGTATAGAGAACTCAATCATTACTGCATATAGAGTGTCTATGGTGATTCCAAATAATATATATAGATGCGTCGATATGATATGTCAAAACATTGTATACGTGTCCCGATATTTAAAGTGTGCAAAATAATTACAGAAATTAAATGACGATAAATAAAAGTGCGATAATTAAATTGCGATAAATAAACTGCGATAAATAAAATGTAATCAGTTAGCTAGGAACAGTTAGCTGGAACAGTTAGCGTGGATTCTTAACAAAATTTTTCATGGTTAATTTGTTTGTTTCTAACAGATTTTATTTTGTCATATGTTTTCTTCATATGCCACTTGTTGGATTCTGGGAAGTCAAAATCCAAATATGAAATTGAATGAAAATGGTTATTCTGCGGTGAACGGATACGTATATCGGTGGTTGTAAGTAGGATAGTAAATGACTGTTGAATCAGCTTCGACGAATGTACAATGTAACTTATTAAGATGAAATCTAATTATTCCTCGGGTATTACCTACCCATTAAAAAAAAATTTCACCATTAATATTTTGTACAAAAGAACTTTTAATTACAATCTTTATGAAAACATATATACATATATATTTTCTTCAGATGAATCATGAATTTAATGAGTTAATATGATATTAATCTCATTTGCTTTTCGGTTTGAGCTAGAATAAGAAATCTCTAAAACTTTTTGAAACCACTTATTCTTCGCAGAATATCAATGAAGTTATGGATCAATACTTCATCGTTCATTATTGTTGGTACTCCTTGGTATCTATGGTGCGTATGATGTTGATGTTTGTGGGACAGATTATGATGTCGAGACGTGTGATGCGGATGTTGTTTGTTAGTGGTGATGATGGTATTGTTGATGTTATTGATGGTGGTGCTGATTATGCTGCTGGTGTTTGCAACCTTCGCACCATGTTCTCCAAAGCCGTCACGCGAGCGCGAAGTTCGTTAACTTCTGCTAGTACACCGGGATGATTGGCGGTTGGAGCGAGTGAATGAACAAGATTTGTAATATGGGATAGTATATAATCGTGATGAGATACTCTAGAAATGAGAGAGAAAATAGTGTTTCGAATAGGTTCGCCGGTAAGTGCTTCAGGTTCATCGCCAAGAGGGCAATTTGGTGGATGGAATGGATCACCTTCTTCTTGTCTCCAGTGATTTAGTATATTACGAACCCATCCCCAATTCATCCAGAATAAATGATGGGAAATTGGTTGATCCATTCCGGTGACGCTACTTTCGGAGCCCGAATGGAAATCCATATCGGCATAACTGTCGGAATCTGAAGAATTCGAACTAGATGCGGAATCCATCTTGTATAATGGGGAAAATGAATTTTTGGTATGGAATAGATTATAGGAGTTAAATTTGGTACTCTTCAATACATAATTTACATATGTATATATAATCCCAAAATCCCGTAAATTACGGAGAATCTTTGAAAAGATATCAGTCAAAGTTCGCAATAACAGATATGCTAAGATAAGAATTCGTCTATACACTATCAATGCAGTAAATGCAGTAAAACGTGTCTAGACTTATGAATGATAAGCAGGTAATTTCCTAAGGATGATAAGCAGATGATTTCCGACTAGAAATGATAAGCAAAACTTTTGACATGTAGACACGGTCGAAGTCCAGACTCATTAATGCATCCTAACAACTACTAGTTAGACACACTAATGCAAGACCTGGTTCACTACGACCACCGCTCTGATACCAACTGAAAGGACCCGTCCTAATCCACCTGGACGAAGTCATCAACATTTGGTCACATTGCGATGATTGGCTCCAAGTAATGTCCTTATATTGAGCAAATGCACAGCGGAAGACTTAATTCGTACCTGAGAATAAACATGCTTTAAAGTGTCAACCAAAAGGTTGGTGAGTTCATAGGTTTATCATAACAATCATTTAAATATGTTAATAGACCACAAGATTTCATAATCATAAACATAATACACTCGCAAGTGTATGTAAAGCATTCTAAGTGGTTGAGCACTTGGTAACCATACTTAACATTTAATCAACGTCGCATATTCCCTTTATTATGAAATCTCACTACACCGTACCAAGTGTAGTCACCAAAACGAAGTACTGTGCAACCGTTGAATATTGGTCGTCCAGTCCGGTTGGGGTTGTCAGGCCCGATAGATCTATCAACAGGATTCGCGTTTATAATACCCATGTAAATAGTAGTTACCAAGCTACAGGGAAATATGCCAGTGGTACAACTCAACGTAGAATATATTTTTAAGTACTTGTGTCTATTTTGTAAACATTTATAAAAGCAGCGCATGTATTCTCAGCCCAAAAATATATATTGCAAAAGCAATTAAAAAGGGAGCAAATGAAACTCACTTTTACCTTGAAGGTATTTAATTCGACTTGGTCTCCGATAGATATCACGAACCTAACCATATATATAATATATCAACATATTTTTCTTTTAAGTAATCGTTACATATATATATACTTTTAATATTTTCTTAGTCCGTAGTTAGCAGTCCGATGTTAGTGGTTCACAATTAGTTGCTTAAATAAAATAAATAAAGACCCCATCGTATTCGTATTGATCAGAATTAATCTCGACCCATGGTACCATGTTGTCAAATGACGTGTTGCGTACATTCATGAGGTCTTATGATTAATCTTCTCGTGTTGTTACGGGTGGTCCTGAAATATATAAAATCAAATCATAAGTAATTATATATAAAATATCATATTAATTAGAAAAGATATGATTAATTTACTTTTTCTCCAAATATTTTCGTAGCTAAACAAGCTTCGGATACCCAATCTTGTTTTAGTCGTAGTTTCTTCATTACAACTCCGTTTTTGTTGGTTCAACTTGCCACTTCCTTGGATCGAGTCAAATTTTAAGAATATGAACTGAAAATACCTTAGTTTGTATTCGAAATCATAGGTTATAGGTCAAACTTTGGTGAAACTTATGAAAGTGATCATTTTCCATCATAAAAACAACATTTAATGATCATTTTTCTAAAAATACTTACACTTTGAGTTAAACCATGAAATTTTTATGTGTTAACATATTCATAAGAAATATCATTTTTCCAGAACATGAACTTCCAATTCAAAGTTTAAGATGGTTTTTAATTATCCAACCCAAAACAGCCCCCGGTTGCACTCCGACGACGTAGATTCAGTTTTTAAGATGTTCTTTGTAAAACCAAGTTATATCTTGTTAGGTTAGCATATCATTATGATATATGGTCTTGAAGTGTTTTAAAAGTCAAGTTAGAAGGATCTATTTAGTTTGCGAACAAGTTTGAAATCATTCAAACTATGTTCTTGTTGTTAAAATTTTATACCACAAAATAAGATAGCTATATGAATATGAATTGAATAAGATTATGAACAAGGTTACTACCTCAAGTTACTTGGACAAAGTTACTGCAAAATATAAGAAATAATCTTGGAATCAAAGAGTGGTGGAGTTAGATCAAAAGGTTGGAAGTAAACTTCTTCAAATGGGTGGTTATTTTGATATGTTCTTGAAAGAGTTTTCTTATGGTGTTTAAGGCTTGTAATTGAAGATAAATGATGGGGAAAATGCTTGGAGATGATCAAGTATAAAGTTAGGAGTATTTTTGAGAGAGAAATGAGGGTGTAGGTATGAGAAAATTGAGTGAAGAAATGGTGTTCATTTATAAAAACGTTTTTAGTTTATAAAGAAAGAAAAGGATTCCTAATTTTGTTTTCTTACTAATAATTCATACTACTTGACAAATCCTAGTTACCTCCTATCTAGGGCAGTAATAATGTTGATTAGGATGTTGATTTGATATGTATATACCAATAGTAAATACGTATAGAAGCTGGGTATGATACGGGTACATATACCCTAGATATACGTATAGAAATCTTGAGGAAACGGAACGAGAATTCAAATATAGCTATCTTTTGTGAATATACTTATATTGTTTTATGTATTTAAGTCCTTAAAAAGTGATTAAATACATTATATATACGATACATGTATAAGCATTATAGATTATAAGTATATATATCAAAGAATGTTACGTATAGTTATCGTTTTGAAAACTTAAGTTAGTAGTTTCAAAATATACTTATAACTCATTGTCATTAGTACACAATGAGATTTTAAACCATCCTTAGATCATGTTAAATATATATAAATACGTATATATACACAAACGTATAATTATCGTATGTTATATAGTTCGTGATATCATCGGTCATATTGGACGGTCAAACGTTGTGTAAAACTCTTTTCAAAAACACAAATCTCAACAATTTGGATTGCTTATCATGTTGGTATGGTTTAATTTATGTAAATATTAATCTCATAAGTATAATTTGGTAAGAAAATTGTGGGTCATTACAACAGATCATACAACCATGTTACATAACTCTTTCATTCTATTTAATCTCTAAACTATCAAGAAAATATTTTTCTTGATGATTCGGTCTTTTTCGGATATTCTGGTAATTTGACAAATCAAATCATGCTATTACATTTACTTTCTACTTTGTATATTATGATCATTTGAAACTCCATACCTACGAATTCTGGACCATTATTCGCTTGACTTAAAGTCGGGAAGAGGAAACAAAAGTATGAGACTCCGAAATATAAGGGAAGAAATAAAACTCAACAATAACTCAGAAATTACAAACCGTGTATATTGATGCATATAGCAATATAAAGACACGGGAGAACTAAAAGCACTATAAACCCAAGAGTATAGTAGAAGTAAATAGATTTCTCCTGCGGCAGATGAAAAAGAAGAATGCCAGATATAAAAGTTAGGAGTATATCAAGAATCAGAACTGGATGGAGCATATTGACGAATGCTTTAAAGTAGGAATTGAGGGAGAAAGAATAAAAGGTGGGAGCTGTGAAAATAAGGAAACGAATGGAGTAGATTTATAGTGAGATATCCGACAGAGCAATCGAAATAGATTATTGCATTTAACCAAAGAAGATCCTAATTTCCTTAATTACCGATGAACCAAATCTTATTACGAAGATTTTCATTTATATCCCTTGAATTCTGAAATTTAACCGTGACTACGTCACCGATTAAGATGAACCTACATTTACTCATTTCACTCTTTTGTGATAACTTCACTCGTACTCTTCACAAAAATTAAATTGTTTTATCCATAGTACCCACTAATGATAAAACTTAAATTTCCAACTCATATGAGTCATGAAAACATACTTATTGTCATTCATGAACATCCCAATCAAATTTCGGTACGAAATTTCTTTAACGGGTAGGTACTGTAACGACCCGGAAAATTTTCGACCAAATTTAAACTTAATCTTTATATGATTTTGACAAGATAAGCAAAGTCTGTAATATTGAGTCTCAAAATTTTGGAACTATATTCATGTAATCAGTTACCCTTTGACTATGCTCGACGATTCACGAACATTTATGTGTATATAGATATGTATATATAATATATAGTTATAATAATTGAAAACGTTAACAAGGTATTATATGTATAATACTTTACATGAACGTATTTATTTCAATATATGTTTAACATACTTATCGAAGGAATTAAAAGATAATATCAAATGATTGAATTATCAGTTACATTGTGATATAATTACGAGCATCTGTTGTGAGATCCACGTTGATTTAAGAAATCGTTTCATTTTAACGGTATACGGAATAAATGGTAAAGTAATCTACGAGTGAGAACAAAGTGTCAAATAACGAGATTTAGACAAAAGTTAGTGGAGAACTAAATTTCATAATATTCTATTGATTTAGCTTCAAACGTTTTTCGATATGATAGAATTTAATTATTAAAATGTTTTGTTTAAATAACATAAATTGAATATATACAATATGTTTGAATATTAATTATTAGAATTAAATATATAAATAACTTGCGACGTATATTTAAAATGTGTTTATGAATATTGAATATATATATATATATATATATATACATATATATATATATATACATATATATATATATACATATACATATATATATATATATATATATATATATATATATATATATATATATATATATATATATATATATATATATATATATATATATATATATATATATATTTATAGGGGTAGGATCAAGAGGGAAGTAACCATTCGGGGGGAAGCGGGGGGAAGCAAAAACTTTTTTTTTTCGTTTTTTGAAAAAACTTTATTCACAAACATTATAGATGAGATGAAAATATGAACATTTAGTAGAGACACTTTGTGATAAATGTTTTTATTTTGGTGGGAAAACGCTCGAAGAAGTAATATATAACAATTATCGTATTTTTCGAGCATATGTTGAGGTTTTAGCTATTGGGGTTTAGATATTAGGGTTTAGATATTAGGGTTTATAGGGTTTAGATATTAGGGTTTAGAAATTTAGGGTTTAGGGTTTAGATTTAGGGTTTAGATTTAGGATTTAGATTGAGTTTTTAACACGAACGGTTTAGAGTTTAGGGTTTAGGGTTTGGTGTTTTGGGTTTATGGAATAAACCTAAAACACCAAACCCAAAACCCTTAACCCTAAACTCTAAATCGGGCTAAATTTTACTTCACAAAACATAAAAAAAGACGTTCATATTCTTCACGAACAATATTATCTTGAATGTTATTTTTGTCGATCGTTTTCCAGCCTAAATAATGACATTCATCACGATGTCTCTCTTCTAAATGTTCATATTTTCGTGTGATCTTGATGCCGGAAAAAATAATTCCAAAAAAACGAAATTTTTTTTTTTTGCTTCCCCCCGCTTCCCCCCGATTGGTTACTTCCCCATTGATCCTGCCCCTATATATATATATATATATATATATATATATATATATATATATATATATATATATATATATATATATATATATATATATATATATATATATATATATATATACATGATTTCAACTTAGTTAAGTAAACGATAGTAACACTTGTTTATTTTAATTATATTTTCTTGTGGTAAAGATTTTAAATAATATTATTTAATATAATGATGATTTAAAGAAGCAAATGACCAAAACACTCGAACGTTAAAGTGACACTTCGAGTAATATAGTTATATATATATATATATATATATATATATATATATATATATATATATATATATATCAATTTAAGTCAATATTTTGACAAAGGTATGAGTCACGAAACGTAAAGTACAAGTTTTCTAAGCGTACGAAAGGACGTTCAAAAATTTGGAACCGAGACATAAACCGAGTATCAACGTACGAGTCAACGGACCTAAAATTACAAGTCAACTATGTACATGAATATAATATAATATATATAATTAATATAAATTATATATATTATATATATATATATATATATATATATATATATATATATATATATATATATATATATATATATATATATGTCGACAAACAAGAAAATAAAAAAAATGTGAGCTAGATTTTGGGGCCATGCGATCGCATGGGAAATAGGCATAAAACCCATGCGATCGCATGGGGGTCAGGAATCAGAATTCTTCTATAAATAGCCCAGGTTTCTGCCGAATCCATTACAATTCAATCTCTTTCTTTTTCTCAATATTTATATTTATTATTATTATTATTATTATTATTATTATTATTATTATTATTATTATTATTATTATTATTATTATTATTATTATTATTATTATTATTATTATTATTATTATTATTATTATTATTATTATTAATCTTATTATTATTATTAGTATTGTTATACATAAAATACTACGACGAGGTTATGAGCAAGATATTTCAAAAACGAGTCTTTCGAGCGGGATAGAGCTGAGGAAATTATGGGTTATAGCTATGGAGGTTATGGGTATTGTTCGGGGATATTGCTCGTGAGATCAACCTAGCGTTTGTCATGTCCGTCATGTCTACGTACTTTCCTATAATATTGAATCACAATATTGATACGTGAGCATTCATATCTTATCTTTTATATATTAATAGTGTATCCATGACTAGTGCTCGAGTATATATGTTTATGCATGCTTGTATGCTTTAATTTTGTCGTTAGATAGTTTATGATGAATCACGAATTTGATACATATGCTACTGATATAAAGCATATGATATTCATGTCGTTGGAAAGCTATCGAAAAATTAATAACTTTTCATTTAGAAATCGCGTGATTTCGATGAACGGATTAAAAGATATGGTCAACTGAATTATGGTTAACGTTAATTGAAATTGTGTTTGAAACTGTGAATTAATATTTAAACAACTTGTCTATGAGATTGATAAATTAGATTTTTAGATATTACTAATCGAGTAAATGAATTTCTATATAAGGCACATTTTGTTTTGTTGATCAATTGTCAAAGTTGACTGTCTTATCATGTTTTAAAGCTTTATAAACACTATAATCTGATTTTACAAGTATTGGAAAACTATGTGAATTAATAAAATATGTTCGATTGCCATGATAATTCAAATATAATATAGCTCCTGAAATAAATAATATTTTGAGTTTGATAAACTATAAATTCGTTCAATTATCAAGACTTATATTATGTTAATAATCATGTATAGATTTAAAGATCATATTGGGTCAGGTTGACTTTTGAGATGACTTTTTGTTAACTTTTGCATGTCGGTCTCGAGCATTAGGATTGTGATACACTATGACCCGACCTAGCTTATTAGACATGTATTGACCAACACATGTTCTCTAGGTTGAGATCTACGATTATTTTGCATTCCGAGTTTCGGTCACATTTCGGTGAATGACCTTATGTGCTGCTAAGGTGAGTTTCATATGCTCCCTTTTTAATTGCTTTCGTAATCTATATTTTTGGGCTGAGAATAAATGCACTTTATTTTAAACGCAATGGATAGAAGTACATACTAAATTCTATACCGAGTTTGAACCGAAAATCCCTTAGCTTTGGTAACTAGTAACTGCCGGTTATAAGAACCGGTGGGCGCGAGTAGTTGTATATGGATCCATAGGGCTTGACATCCCCGTCTGTTCCAGGTATAGAAACCCTAGCCTGAACTATAAAACAGATGTATGCTATTTGAGGTTAATATACGTTGGTTTGCATGTATTGTACATGTTGGTTGTATGTATGTTAAAACAGGGGTACTTATTATATAGACGTTAGAGTTTAGTTACCAAGGTGCTCAATCTTGTAGAATATTTTGATAAACGTTTTTGGATGAAATAACTGAAAGCTTGTGATCCACCTTTATATACGGATTATGCGTAACATTAAAACTATGAACTCACCAACCTTTATGTTGACACTTGAAAGCATGTTTATTCTCAGGTTCCTAAAAGTCTTCCGCTGTTTGCTTATACGTTATACAAGCTATGTGTATGGAGTCATACATGCTTTATTCGAGAAAACTTTGCATTCACAAAATCATCACCATGTATCTTATTTTGACTGCATTGACAACGGATGTATTATGGTAAACTATTATTTACGGTGATTTTCTATATGTAGAAATCATCAGATGTTGAAAACCTTGAAAATTGATATTCATTTATGGTGTGCCTTTTCAAAAGAATGCAATGTTTACAAAACGTATCATGTAGAGGTCAGTACCTCACTATGAAATCGATGAATGATGTATTCGTCCAAATGGATTTGGACGGGTCATCACAGTTGGCATCAGAGCTTGAGGTCATAGGAAACCAGAATTTGCATTAGTGTGTTTAACTGGTAATTGTTAGGATGCATTAGTGAGTCTGAACTATGACCGTATCTGTTTTTACTGAGTTTTGCTTATCATTTCTTGTTAGAAATTACTTGTTTATCATTCTTAAGTCTAGACACGTTTTCCTGCATTTATTGCATAGATAGTGTACAGACGAATTCATATCTTAGCATATCTATTACTGTACACTTTGCTTGACATCTTCCGAAGATTCCTCCGTAATTTATGGGATCTTGGTATTATATATACATATGTACATTATATATTGAAGAATACCAAATCTAAGTTCTATAATCTATTTCACATCAAAAATCAATTCCCTGATTACACAAGATGGATCCCGTATATAGTTCAAATTCCTTTGATTCCGACAACTATTCCGATATGGGTTTCCACTCGAGCTCTGAAAGCAGTGTGACCGGAATGGATCAACCAATTAGCCATCATCTATTCTGGATGAATTGGGGATAGGTTCGTAGTCTACTTAATCATTGGAGACAAGAAGAAGACGATCCTTTCCATCCACCAAATTTCCCTCTTGGCTGTAGTGACCCGAACTTTTCCATGTTTATATATATTAATTGAGATTGATATTTACATGATTAAATGTTTCCAACATGTTAAGCAATCAAACTTGTTAAGACTTGATTAATTGAAATATGTTTCATATAGACAATTGACCACCCAAGTTGACCGGTGATCCACGAACGTTAAAACTTGTAAAAACTATATGATGACATATATATGGATATATATATAGTTAACATGATACTATGATAAGTAAACATATCATTAAGTATATTAACAATGAACTACACATGTAAAAACAAGACTACTAACTTAATGATTTTTAAACGAGACATATATGTAACGATTATCTTTGTAAAGACATTTAATGTATATATATCATATTAAGAGATATTCATACATGATAATATCATGATAATATAATGATTTAAAATCTCATTTGATATTATAAACATTGGGTTAACAACATTTAACAAGATCGTTAACCTAAAGGTTTCAAAACAACACTTACATGTAACGACTAACGATGACTTAACGACTCAGTTAAAATGTATATACATGTAGTGTTTTAATATGTATTTATACACTTTTGAAAGACTTTAATACACTTATCAAAATACTTCTACTTAACAAAAATTCTTACAATTACATCCTCGTTCAGTTTCATCAACAATTCTACTCGTACGCACCCGTATTCGTACTCGTACAATACACAGCTTTTAGATGTATGTACTATTGGTATATACACTCCAATTATCAGCTCTTAGCAGCTCATGTGAGTCACCTAACACATGTGGGAACCATCATTTGGCAACTAGCATGAAATATCTCATAAAATTACAAAAATATGAGTAATCATTCATGACTTATTTACATGAAAACAAAATTACATATCCTTTATATCTAATCCATACACCAACGACCAAAAACACCTACAAAAACTTTCATTCTTAAATTTTATTCATCTAATTGATCTCTCTCAAGTTCTATCTTCAAGTTCTAAGTGTTCTTCATATATTCTACAAGTTCTAGTTACATAAAATCAAGAATACTTTCAAGTTTGCTAGCTCACTTCCAATCTTGTAAGGTGATCATCCAACCTCAAGAAATCTTTGTTTCTTACAGTAGGTTATCATTCTAATACAATGTAATAATCATATTCAAACTTTGGTTCAATTTCTATAACTATAACAATCTTATTTCAAGTGATGATCTTACTTGAACTTGTTTTCGTGTCATGATTCTGCTTTAAGAACTTCGAGCCATCCAAGGATCCGTTGAAGCTAGATCCATTTTTCTATTTTCCAGTACGTTTATCCAAGGAACTTAAGGTAGTAATGATGTTCATAACATCCTTCGATTCATATATATAAAGCTATCTTATTCGAAGGTTTAAACTTGTAATCACTAGAACATAGTTTAGTTAATTCTAAACTTGTTCGCAAACAAAAGTTAATCCTTCTAACTTGACTTTTAAAATCAACTAAACACATGTTCTATATCTATATGATATGATAACTTAATGATTTAAAACCTGGAAACACTAAAAACACCGTAAAACCGGATTTACGCCGTCGTAGTAACACCGCGGGCTGTTTTGGGTTAGTTAATTAAAAACTATGATAAACTTTGATTTAAAAGTTGTTATTCTAAGAAAATGATTTTTATTATGAACATGAAACTATATCCAAAAATTATGGTTAAACTCAAAGTGGAAGTATGTTTTCTAAAATGGTCATCTAGACGTCGTTCTTTCGACTGAAATGACTACCTTTACAAAAACGACTTGTAACTTATTTTTCTGACTATAAACCTATACTTTTTCTGTTTAGATTCATAAAATAGAGTTCAATATGAAACCATAGCAATTTGATTCACTCAAAACGGATTTAAAATGAAGAAGTTATGGGTAAAACAAGATTGGATAATTTTTCTCAGTTTAGCTACGTGAAAATTGGTAACAAATCTATTCCAACCATAACTTAATCAACTTGTATTGTATATTATGTAATCTTGAGATACCATAGACACGTATACAATGTTTTGACCTATCATGTCGACACATCTATATATATTTCGGAACAACCATAGACACTCTATATGTGAATGTTGGAGTTAGCTATACAGGGTTGAGGTTGATTACAAAATATATATAGTTTGAGTTGTGATCAATACTGAGATACGTATACACTGGGTCGTGGATTGATTCAAGATAATATTTATCGATTTATTTCTGTACATCTAACTGTGGACAACTAGTTGTAGGTTACTAACGAGGACAGCTGACTATGAAATCGATGCATGATGTATTCGTCCAAATGGATTTGGACGTGTCATCACATTCATCCATTGGTTTTATTGAGCCGCATTATACTTCTTTGCTAGTGGATCGAGTGAGGAAATTTGGGCTGGTATGATTTTGTTTCATTGGGCCGTATAAGTATTATTTTGATGGGCCAAGGATCTGCATTTTTGTTGGACCGTAAAGGCTTGATTAACGGCTACTACTTCTATTTTTCATGTACGTAAGTGATAATGATGATTAGGGTTAGATAAGGATGATGTACGATATTAGATGATGATAGTTATGAAGTTAGGAATGATGATACAAAGTTGTTAATATTGATGAATCACGAAGGTGATAAAATGTTGATAATGAAATGATGCAATGATAATGGGACCGTGATGATGAGATGGAAATTATGATGAATCAAAGATGATAAATAACGATGATAATATAGAGAGGAGGTAGAAGGACGATAATGTTTTGGTTTTGGAAGAAGAAAAGGAAAAAGATACAAAACGAGTTAAATGAATTCGGTTAGCGAATTAAAACAGAAATACATGTTAGCTTGGATGGTTAGGGGTGTTTGTGATTTTCTAGAGGTCCTAGGTTCGAACCTAGGCCATTACAAATTTTTTTTTTATTAATTATAAGAGAAACTGCTGTGGGCCGTGATTAATCGTTGTTGGGCCGAAGAGTTATTGGGCCACCATGTTTATAAATTGTCTTAGGGCCATGGAACTCGTTTAGGTATTTGGGCCGAGATCCAAGTGTTGTTAGGCCTTGAGACAACGTCTAAGATGATGAGGATCGGATTAAAAATGCGGATGACGATGAAGGAGAAAAGAAATCACGTCATAAGAATTTAAAATCCTAATTATATCACAAAATAATAAATAGATTAATGGTTAGTAGCTTGTTAATCGAAACGGGCGGTCGTGGGTTCAATCCCTACCTGCGGCATTCTTTTTAGCATATTTGAGGTAGTGTTACTATTATTATTATTATTATTATTATTATTATTATTATTATTATTATTATTATTATTATTATTATTATTATTATTATTATTATTATTATTACTATTATTGTTGTTGTTATTATTATTATTATTATTATTATTATTATTATTATTATTATTATTATTATTATTATTATTATTATTTTTATTATTATTATTATTGTTGTTGTTGTTGTTATTGTTGTTGTTGTTGTTATTATTGTTAAGTTAATTATTATCACTATCATAATGCAATTAATTATTATTATCATTAATATTAGTATTATTATCATTATAGTTATTAATATAAATATTAGTATCATTATTATTATTATTAGTAAAATCATTAATTTTATATATTATTATTATTTGTATTCATTATTATTAAAATTAACATTTTTATTAAAAGTATCATTTTTATTAAAGTTATCATTTTTTCATTAATATTAAAAGTATCATTTTTTAACTCTAATATCATTATTATTATTTTTATCATTACTAATATTATTTTGGTATTATTATAATTTTAATAAACTAACGATATATATATATATATATATATATATATATATATATATATATATATATATATATATATATATATATATATATATATATATATATATATATATATATAAATATATTTAATACATATAACATAGTAAAATTAGTATTTTTAGTTATTTTAAATATATAAAATGAATATATGAAACATATAGGTAATTAATGTAAAAATGATATAAAGTTGTTCGAATACAAGTATATGTTTTAATATATATACGAATTATATAGGTTCGTGAATCCGAGGCCAACCTTGCATTGTTCAGTTCCGTCGTATGAATATTTTTACTACAAAATATTGTAGAGTGAGTTTCATTTGCTCCCTTTTTAAATGCTTTTGCAATATATATTTTTGGGACTGAGAATACATGCGCTGCTTTTATAACTGTTTTACGAAATAGACACAAGTAATTGAAACTACAGTCTATGGTTGAATTGTCATACCGGATATCGCCCTTGTTGAACTTAGTAGCCTAAGAATTGGTGTTTATTATAATTGCCACCAATTGATGCGAATTCTAAAGATAGATCTATGGGCTTTGACTGAAATGTCCCGTTCTTATTGATTAAAAACGTTCCATATTAATTGATTTCGTTGCGAGGTTTTGACCTCTATATGAGACGTTTTTCAAAGACTGCATTCATTTTAAAACAAACCATAACCTTTATTTCATCAATAAAGGTTTAAAAAGCTTTACGTAGATTATCAAATAATGATAATCTAAAATATCCTGTTTACACACGACCATTACATAATGGTTTACAATACAAATATGTTACAACAAAATAAGTTTCTTGAATGCAGTTTTTACACAATATCATACAAGCATGGACTTCAAATCTCGTCCTTATTTAAGTATGCGACAGCGGAAGCTCTTAATAATCACCTGAGAATAAACATGCTTAAAACGTCAACAAAAATGTTGGTGAGTTATAGGTTTAACCTATATATATCAAATCATAATAATAGACCACAAGATTTCATATTTCAATACACATCCCATACATAGAGATAAAAATCATTCATATGGTGAACACCTGGTAACCAACATTAACAAGATGCATATTTAAGAATATCCCCATCATTCCGGGACACCCTTCGGATATGATATAAATTTCGAAGTACTAAAGCATCTGGTACTTTGGATGGGGTTTGTTAGGCCCAATAGATCTATCTTTAGGATTCGCGTCAATTAGGGTGTCTGTTCCCTAATTCTTAGATTACCAGACTTAATAAAAAGGGGCATATTCGATTTCGATAATTCAACCATAGAATGTAGTTTCACGTACTTGTGTCTATTTTGTAAATCATTTATAAAACCTGCATGTATTCTCATCCTAAAAATATTAGATTTTAAAAGTGGGACTATAACTCACTTTCACAGATTTTTACTTCGTCGGGAAGTAAGACTTGGCCACTGGTTGATTCATGAACCTATAACAATATATACATATATATCAAAGTATGTTCAAAATATATTTACAACACTTTTAATATATTTTGATGTTTTAAGTTTATTAAGTCAGCTGTCCTCGTTAGTAACCTACAACTAGTTGTCCACAGTTAGATGTACAGAAATAAATCGATAAATATTATCTTGAATCAATCCATGACCCAGTGTATACGTATCTCAGTATTGATCACAACTCAAACTATATATATTTTGGAATCAACTTCAACCCTGTATAGCTAACTCCAACATTTACATATAGAGTGTCTATGGTTGTTCCGAAATATATATAGATGTGTCGACATGATAGGTCGAAACATTGTATACGTGTCTATGGTATCTCAAGATTACATAATATACAATACAAGTTGATTAAGTTATGGTTGGAATAGATTTGTTACCAATTTTCACGTAGCTAAAATGAGAAAAATTATCCAATCTTGTTTTACCCATAACTTCTTCATTTTAAATCCATTTTGAGTGAATCAAATTGCTATGGTTTCATATTGAACTATATTTTATGAATCTAAACGGAAAAAGTATAGGTTTATAGTCGGAAAAAGAAGTTACAAGTTATTATTGTAAAGGTAGTCATTTCAGTCGAAAGAACGACGTCTAGATGACCATTTTAGAAAACATACTTCCACTTTGAGTTTAACCATAATTTTTGGATATAGTTTCATGTTCATAATAAAAATCATTTTCTCAGAATAACAACTTTTAAATCAAATTTTATCATAGTTTTTAATTAACTAACCCAAAACAGCCCGCGGTGTTACTACGACGGCGTAAATCCGGTTTTACGGTGTTTTTCGTGTTTCCAGGTTTTAAATCATTAAGTTAGCATATCATATAGATATAGAACATGTGTTTAGTTGATTTTAAAAGTCAAGTTAGAAGGATTAACTTTTGTTTGCGAACAAGTTTAGAATTAACTAAACTATGTTCTAGTGATTACAAGTTTAAACCTTCGAATAAGATAGCTTTATATGTATGAATCGAATGATGTTATGAACATCATTACTACCTTAATTTCCTTGGATAAACCTACTGGAAAAGATAAAAATGGATCTAGCTTCAACGGATCCTTGGATGGCTCGAAGTTCTTGAAGCAGAATCATGACACGAAAACAAGTTCAAGTAAGATCATCACTTGAAATAAGATTGTTATAATTATAGAAATTGAACCAAAGTTTGAATATGATTATTACCTTGTATTAGAATGATAACCTACTATAAGAAACAAAGATTTCTTGAGGTTGGATGATCACCTTACAAGATTGGAAGTGAGCTAGCAAACTTGAAAGTATTCTTGATTTTATGTAACTAGAACTTGTAGAATATATGAAGAACACTTAGAACTTGAAGATAGAACTTGAGAGAGATCAATTAGATGAAGAAAATTGAAGAATGAAAGTGTTTGTAGGTGTTTTTGGTCGTTGGTGTATGGATTAGATATAAAGGATATGTAATTTTGTTTTCATGTAAATAAGTCATGAATGATTACTCATATTTTTGTAATTTTATGAGATATTTCATGCTAGTTGCCAAATGATGGTTCCCACATGTGTTAGGTAACTCACATGGGCTACTAAGAGCTGATCATTGGAGTGTATATACCAATAGTACATACATCTAAAAGCTGTGTATTGTACGAGTACGAATACAGGTGCATACGAGTAGAATTGTTGATGAAACTGAACGAGGATGTAATTGTAAGCATTTTTGTTAAGTAGAAGTATTTTGATAAGTGTATTGAAGTCTTTAAAAAGTGTATAAATACATATTAAAACACTACATGTATATACATTTTAACTGAGTCGTTAAGTCATCGTTAGTCGTTACATGTAAGTGTTGTTTTGAAACCTTTAGGTTAACGATCTTGTTAAATGTTGTTAACCCAATGTTTATAATATCAAATGAGATTTTAAATTATTATATTATCATGATATTATCATGTATGAATATCTCTTAATATGATATATATACATTAAATGTCTTTACAACGATAATCGTTACATATATGTCTCGTTTAAAAATCATTAAGTTAGTAGTCTTGTTTTTACATATGTAGTTCATTGTTAATATACTTTATGATATGTTTTCTTATCATAGTATCATGTTAACTATATATATATCCATATATATGTCATCATATAGTTTTTACAAGTTTTAACGTTCGTGAATCACCGATCAACTTGGGTGGTCAATTGTCTATATGAAACATATTTCAATTAATCAAGTCTTAACAAGTTTGATTGCTTAACATGTTGGAAACATTTAATCATGTAAATATCAATCTCAATTAATATATATAAACATGGAAAAGTTCGGGTCACTACAGTACCTACCCGTTAAATAAATTTCGTCCCGAAATTTTAAGCTGTTGAAGGTGTTGACGAATCTTCTGGAAATAGATGTGGGTATTTCTTCTTCATCTGATCTTCACGCTCCCAGGTGAACTCGGGTCCTCTACGAGCATTCCATCGAACCTTAACAATTGGTATCTTGTTTTGCTTAAGTCTTTTAACCTCACGATCCATTATTTCGACGGGTTCTTCGATGAATTGGAGTTTTTTGTTGATTTGGATTTCATCTAACGGAGTAGTGAGATCTTCTTTAGCAAAACATTTCTTCAAATTCGAGACGTGGAAAGTGTTATGTACAGCCGCGAGTTGTTGAGGTAACTCAAGTCGGTAAGCTACTGGTCCGACACGATCAATAATCTTGAATGGTCCAATATACCTTGGATTTAATTTCCCTCGTTTACCAAATCGAACAACGCCTTTCCAAGGTGCAACTTTAAGCATGACCATCTCTCCAATTTCAAATTCTATATCTTTTCTTTTAATGTCAGCGTAGCTCTTTTGTCGACTTTGGGCGGTTTTCAATCGTTGTTGAATTTGGATGATCTTCTCGGTAGTTTCTTGTATAATCTCCGGACCCGTAATCTGTCTATCCCCCACTTCACTCCAACAAATCGGAGACCTGCACTTTCTACCATAAAGTGCTTCAAACGGCGCCATCTCAATGCTTGAATGGTAGCTGTTGTTGTAGGAAAATTCTGCTAACGGTAGATGTCGATCCCAACTGTTTCCGAAATCAATAACACATGCTCGTAGCATGTCTTCAAGCGTTTGTATCGTCCTTTCGCTCTGCCCATCAGTTTGTGGATGATAGGCAGTACTCATGTCTAGACGAGTTCCTAATGCTTGCTGTAATGTCTGCCAGAATCTTGAAATAAATCTGCCATCCCTATCAGAGATAATAGAGATTGGTATTCCATGTCTGGAGACGACTTCCTTCAAATACAGTCGTGCTAACTTCTCCATCTTGTCATCTTCTCTTATTGGCAGGAAGTGTGCTGATTTGGTGAGACGATCAACTATTACCCAAATAGTATCAAAACCACTTGCAGTCCTTGGCAATTTAGTGATGAAATCCATGGTAATGTTTTCCCATTTCCATTCTGGGATTTCGGGTTGTTGAAGTAGACCTGATGGTTTCTGATGCTCAGCTTTGACCTTAGAACACGTCAAACATTCTCCTACGTATTTAGCAACATCGGCTTTCATACCCGGCCACCAAAAATGTTTCTTGAGATCCTTGTACATCTTCCCCGTTCCAGGATGTATTGAGTATCTGGTTTTATGAGCTTCTCTAAGTACCATTTCTCTCATATCTCCAAATTTTGGTACCCAAATCCTTTCAGCCCTATACCGGGTTCCGTCTTCCCAAATATTAAGATGCTTCTCCGATCCTTTGGGTATTTCATTCTTTAAATTTCCCTCTTTTAAAATTCCTTGTTGCGCCTCCTTTATTTGAGTAGTAAGGTTATTATGAATCATTATATTCATAGATTTTACTCGAATGGGTTCTCTGTCCTTCCTGCTCAAGGCATCGGCTACCACATTTGCCTTCCCCGGGTGGTAACGAATCTCAAAGTCGTATTCATTCAATAATTCAATCCACCTATGCTGCCTCATATTCAGTTGTTTCTGATTAAATATGTGTTGAAGACTTTTGTGGTCGGTATATATAATACTTTTGACCCCATATAAGTAGTGCCTCCAAGTCTTTAATGCAAAAACAACCGCGCCTAATTCCAAATCATGCGTCGTATAATTTTGTTCGTGAATCTTCAATTGTCTAGACACATAAGCAATCACCTTCGTTCGTTGCATTAATACACAACCGAGACCTTGCTTTGATGCGTCACAATAAATCACAAAATCATCATTCCCTTCAGGCAATGACAATATAGGTGCCGTAGTTAGCTTTTTCTTCAATAACTGAAACGCTTTCTCTTGTTCATCATTCCATTCAAATTTCTTCCCTTTATGCGTTAATGCAGTCAAGGGTTTTGCTATTTTGGAAAAGTCTTGGATGAACCTTCTGTAGTAACCAGCTAGTCCTAAAAATTGGCGTATGTGTTTCGGAGTTTTCGGAGTTTCCCACTTTTCAACAGTTTCTATCTTTGCCGGATCCACCTTAATACCTTCTTTGTTCACTATGTGACCGAGGAATTGAACTTCTTCCAACCAAAATGCACACTTTGAAAACTTAGCGTACAATTCTTCTTTCCTCAATACTTCTAACACCTTTCTCAAATGTTCACCGTGTTCTTGGTCATTCTTTGAGTAAATAAGTATGTCATCAATGAAAACAATGACAAACTTGTCAAGGTATGGTCCACACACTCGGTTCATAAGGTCCATGAACACAGCTGGTGCATTAGTTAAACCAAACGACATGACCGTAAACTCATAATGACCGTAACGTGTTCTGAAAGCAGTCTTTGGAATATCATCTTCTTTCACCCGCATTTGATGATACCCGGAACGTAAGTCAATCTTTGAATAAACAGACGAGCCTTGTAGTTGATCAAATAAGTCGTCGATTCTCGGTAGTGGGTAGCGGTTCTTGATGGTAAGTTTGTTCAACTCTCGGTAGTCGATACACAACCTGAATGTACCATCTTTCTTCTTGACAAACAAAACAGGAGCTCCCCACGGTGATGTGCTTGGTCGAATGAAACCACGCTCTAAAAGTTCTTGTAATTGGCTTTGCAGTTCTTTCATCTCGCTGGGTGCGAGTCTGTAAGGAGCACGAGCTATTGGTGCAGCTCCTGGTACAAGATCTATTTGAAATTCAACGGATCGATGTGGGGGTAATCCCGGTAATTCTTTCGGAAATACATCGGGAAATTCTTTTGCAATGGGAACATCATTGATGCTCTTTTCTTCAGTTTGTACTTTCTTGACGTGTGCTAGAACAGCATAGCAACCTTTTCTTATTAGTTTTTGTGCCTTCAAATTACTAATAAGATGTAGCTTCGTGATGCCCTTTTCTCCGTACACCATTAAGGGTTTTCCTTTTTCTCGTATAATGCGAATTGCATTTTTGTAACAAACGATCTCTGCTTTCACTTCTTTCAACCAGTCCATACCGATTATCACATCAAAACTCCATAACTCTACTGGTATCAAATCAATCTTAAATGTTTCGCTAACCAGTTTAATTTCTCGATTCCGACATATATTATCTGCTGAAATTAATTTACCATTTGCTAATTCGAGTAAAAATTTACTATCCAAAGGCGTCAATGGACAACTTAATTTAGCACAAAAATCTCTACTCATATAGCTTCTATCCGCACCCGAATCAAATAAAACGTAAGCAGATTTATTGTCAATAAGAAACGTACCCGTAACAAGCTCCGGGTCTTCCTGTGCCTCTGCCGCATTAATATTGAAAACTCTTCCGCGGCCTTGTCCATTCGTGTTCTCCTGGTTCGGTAAATTTCTAATGATGTGGCCCGGTTTTCCACATTTATAATAAACTACATTGGCATAACTTGCTCCGACACTACTTGCTCCGCCATTACTCGTTCCGACACCATTTGTTCCTTTCGTTCTATTAACCCCTGGTCCGTAGACCTCACACTTTGCTGCGCTATGACCATTTCTTTTACACTTGTTGCAAAATTTGGTGCAGAACCCCGAGTGATACTTTTCACACCTTTGGCATAGCTGCTTCTGATTGTTTTTGTTGTTGCGGTTATTATTGTTGTTGGGATGATTGTTGTAGTTGCTGTTGTTGTTGTTGTTGTTGTTGTTGGGCCGTTTGTTGTAGTTGCGATTGATGTTGCGATTGCTGGGATAATTATTGCGATTATTGTTGTAATTGCTGTTGTTGTTGTATTGGTGATTCTTATCACCGTTTTCCTCCCACTTTCTTTTGACTTGCTTCACGTTGGTCTCTTCAGCAGTCTGTTCTTTAATTCTTTCTTCAATCTGGTTCACTAGTTTGTGAGCCATTCTACATGCCTGTTGTATGGAGGCGGGCTCGTGTGAACTTATATCTTCTTGGATTCTTTCCGGTAATCCTTTCACAAACGCGTCGATCTTCTCTTCCTCATCTTCGAACGCTCCCGGACACAATAGGCACAATTCTGTGAATCGTCTTTATTACGTGGTAATATCAAATCCTTGGGTTCGTAACCCTCTAAGTTCTGTCTTGAGCTTATTGACCTCGGTTCTGGGACGGTATTTCTCGTTCATCAAGTGCTTGAATGCTGACCACGGTAGTGCGTACGCATCGTCTTGTCCCACTTGCTCTAGATAGGTATTCCACCATGTTAACGCAGAACCTGTGAAGGTATGCGTAGCGTACTTCACTTTGTCCTCTTCAGTACACTTACTTATGGCAAACACCGATTCGACCTTCTCGGTCCACCGTTTCAATCCGATCGGTCCTTCGGTTCCATCAAATTCCAAAGGTTTGCAGGCAGTGAATTCTTTGTAGGTGCATCCTACACGATTTCCTGTACTGCTAGATCCAAGGTTATTGTTGGTATGTAGCGCAGCCTGTACTGCGGCTATGTTTGAAGCTAGAAAAGTACGGAATTCCTCTTCATTCATATTCACGGTGTGTCGAGTAGTCGGTGCCATTTCCTTCAAAATAGTCAAATGGAACAAGTTAATCATACAGAATATTAAGAGTAGTTAATAGTATTTCGTAGCATAATATGAACTCATTTATAAAAGCTTTTTCTTCATATTAGCGTTTTATAAGTTTAAATTCGGGTAGTACCTACCCGTTAAGTTCATACTTAGTAGCTAATATACAATTCAACTACTACAATTCTATATGAAAAACTGATTATAATAATATTTCGCGTTCAAACTTTTACACAATATTTTACAAACTTACAATACCGCTTATTTTACATATAGCATGAAATATAGCACACAATAAATTTGATACAAGATGGTTGTGAAGATAATTCTAGCTAGTACACAAGTCGTTCAGCAAAGGCAATAAAGACACGTAATTCATACGTCCAGAAACAAGTCATGCATTCTGGTTTTACTAGGATTACTTCCCATCCTTGGTCTTGTGGAACATAACCGTTATGGCCGTTGATAAGACAGCGTGTTGTAACGTCGTCAAAGGGACGAGGGTTACGTAATGTCCAACAGTCCCGTAACAATCTAAAAACCTCATTTCTTACCCCAATTACCGACTCCGTCACTTGTGGGAACGTTTTGTTTAATAGTTGTAGCCCGATGTTCTTGTTCTCACTTTGGTGAGAAGCGAACATTACTAATCCGTAAGCATAACATGCTTCTTTATGTTGCATGTTAGCTGCTTTTTCTAAATCACGAAGTCCAATATTCGGATATATTGAGTCAAAATAATTTCTTAACCCATTGCGTAAAATAGCATTTGGGTTCCCCGCAATATATGCGTCAAAGTAAACACATCGTAACTTATGGATTTCCCAATGTGATATCCCCCATCTTTCGAACGAAAGCCTTTTATAAACCAAGGCATTCTTGGAACGTTCTTCGAATGTCTTACAAACTGATCTCGCCTTAAATAGTTGTGCCGAAGAATTCTGACCGACTCTAGACAAGATTTCATCAATCATGTCTCCGGGTAGGTCTCTTAAAATATTGGGTTGTCTATCCATTTTGTGTTTTTATACTGTAAAATAGACAAGAGTTAGATTCATAAAAAAAAATACTTATTAATACAAGCAATTTTTACATATATCATAAAGCATAAGCACACTATATTACATATATTACACCACACGAATACAACTATCTTATTCCGACTCGCTTGTTTCTTCTTCTTCGGTTTTGGTTCGTTTTGCCACGTTTCTAGGGATATATGATGTTCCCCTAATACGAGCCGTAATTTTCCACATTGGTTTAGAAAAACCTGGTGGTTTAGAGGTTCTCGGGTCATTGTTACAACTTAAGGACTTTGGGGGTTGACGATACATATAAAGTTCATCGGGGTTGGAATTAGATTTCTCTATTTTTATGCCCTTTTCCTTATTATTTTATTTTGCCTTTTTAAATTCAGTTGGGGTAATTTCTATAACATCATCGGAATTCTCGTCGGAATCCGATTCATCGGAGAATTGGTAATCCTCCCAATATTTTGCTTCCTTGGCGGAAACACCATTGACCATAATTAACCTTGGTCGGTTGGTTGAGGATTTTCTTTTACTTAACCGTTTTATTATTTCCCCCACCGATTCTATTTCTTCATCTGGTTCCGATTCTTCTTCCGGTTCCGATTCTTCTTCCGGTTCCGACTCTTCTTCCGGTTCCTCTTCGGGAACTTGTGAATCAGTCCACGAATCATTCCAATTTACATTTGACTCTTCATTATTATTAGGTGAGTCAATGGGACTTGTTCTAGAGGTAGACATCTATCACATAATATCAAACGCGTTAAGGGATTAATATATCACATAATATTCACATGTTAAAAATATATAGTTTCCAACAAAATTTGTTAAGCAATCATTTTTCAAGTAAACACGGTCGAAGTCCAGACTCACTAATGCATCCTAACAAACTCGATAAGACACACTAATGCAAAATTCTGGTTCTCTAAGACCAACGCTCGGATACCAACTGAAATGTCCCGTTCTTATTGATTAAAAACGTTCCATATTAATTGATTTCGTTGCGAGGTTTTGACCTCTATATGAGACGTTTTTCAAAGACTGCATTCATTTTAAAACAAACCATAACCTTTATTTCATCAATAAAGGTTTAAAAAGCTTTACGTAGATTATCAAATAATGATAATCTAAAATATCCTGTTTACACACGACCATTACATAATGGTTTACAATACAAATATGTTACAACAAAATAAGTTTCTTGAATGCAGTTTTTACACAATATCATACAAGCATGGACTTCAAATCTCGTCCTTATTTAAGTATGCGACAGCGGAAGCTCTTAATAATCACCTGAGAATAAACATGCTTAAAACGTCAACAAAAATGTTGGTGAGTTATAGGTTTAACCTATATATATCAAATCATAATAATAGACCACAAGATTTCATATTTCAATACACATCCCATACATAGAGATAAAAATCATTCATATGGTGAACACCTGGTAACCGACATTAACAAGATGCATATTTAAGAATATCCCCATCATTCTGGGACACCCTTCGGATATGATATAAATTTCGAAGTACTAAAGCATCTGGTACTTTGGATGGGGTTTGTTAGGCCCAATAGATCTATCTTTAGGATTCGCGTCAATTAGGGTGTCTGTTCCCTAATTCTTAGATTACCAGACTTAATAAAAAGGGGCATATTCGATTTCAATAATTCAACCATAGAATGTAGTTTCACGTACTTGTGTCTATTTTGTAAATCATTTATAAAACCTGCATGTATTCTCATCCCAAAAATATTAGATTTTAAAAGTGGGACTATAACTCACTTTCACAGATTTTTACTTCGTCGGGAAGTAAGACTTGGCCACTGGTTGATTCACGAACCTATAAAAATATATACATATATATCAAAGTATGTTCAAAATATATTTACAACACGTTTAATATATTTTGATGTTTTAAGTTTATTAAGTCAGCTGTCCTCGTTAGTAACCTACAACTAGTTGTCCACAGTTAGATGTACAGAAATAAATCGATAAATATTATCTTGAATCAATCCACGACCCAGTGTATACGTATCTCAGTATTGATCACAACTCAAACTATATATATTTTGGAATCAACCTCAACCCTGTATAGGTAACTCCAACATTTACATATAGAGTGTCTATGGTTGTTCCGAAATATATATAGATGTGTCGACATGATAGGTCGAAACATTGTATACGTGTCTATGGTATCTCAAGATTACATAATATACAATACAAGCTAATTAAGTTATGGTTGGAATAGATTTGTTACCAATTTTCACGTAGCTAAAATGAGAAAAATTATCCAATCTTGTTTTACCCATAACTTCTTCATTTTAAATCCATTTTGAGTGAATCAAATTGCTATGGTTTCATATTGAACTTTATTTTATGAATCTAAACGGAAAAAGTATAGGTTTATAGTCAGAAAAATAAGTTACAAGTCGTTTTTGTAAAGGTAGTCATTTCAGTCGAAAGAACGACGTCTAGATGACCATTTTAGAAAACATACTTCCACTTTGAGTTTAACCATAATTTTTGGATATAGTTTCATGTTCATAATAAAAATCATTTTCTCAGAATAACAACTTTTAAATCAAATTTTATCATAGTTTTTAATTAACTAACCCAAAACAGCCCGCGGTGTTACTACGACGGAGTAAATCCGGTTTTACGGTGTTTTTCGTGTTTCCAGGTTTTAAATCATTAAGTTAGCATATCATATAGATATAGAACATGTGTTTAGTTGATTTTAAAAGTCAAGTTAGAAGGATTAACTTTTGTTTGCGAACAAGTTTAGAATTAACTAAACTATGTTCTAGTGATTACAAGTTTAAACCTTCGAATAAGATAGCTTTATATGTATGAATCGATTGATGTTATGAACATAATTACTACCTTAATTTCCTTGGATAAACCTACTGGAAAAGATAAAAATGGATCTAGCTTCAACGGATCCTTGGATGGCTCGAAGTTCTTGAAGCAGAATCATGACACGAAAACAAGTTCAAGTAAGATCATCACTTGAAATAAGATTGTTATAATTATAGAAATTGAACCAAAGTTTGAATATGATTATTACTTTGTATTAGAATGATAACCTACTGTAAGAAACAAAGATTTCTTGAGGTTGGATGATCACCTTACAAGATTGGAAGTGAGCTAGCAAACTTGAAAGTATTCTTGATTTTATGTAACTAGAACTTGTAGAATATATGAAGAACACTTAGAACTTGAAGATAGAACTTGAGAGAGATCAATTAGATGAAGAAAATTGAAGAATGAAAGTGTTTGTAGGTGTTTTTGGTCGTTGGTGTATGGATTAGATATAAAGGATATGTAATTTTGTTTTCATGTAAATAAGTCATGAATGATTACTCATATTTTTGTAATTTTATGAGATATTTCATGCTAGTTGTCAAATGATGGTTCCCACATGTGTTAGGTAACTCACATGGGCTGCTAAGAGCTGATCATTGGAGTGTATATACCAATAGTACATACATCTAAAAGCTGTGTATTGTACGAGTACGAATACAGGTGCATACGAGTAGAATTGTTGATGAAACTGAACGAGGATGTAATTGTAAGCATTTTTGTTAAGTAGAAGTATTTTGATAAGTGTATTGAAGTCTTTAAAAAGTGTATAAATACATATTAAAACACTACATGTATATACATTTTAACTGAGTCGTTAAGTCATCGTTAGTCGTTACATGTAAGTGTTGTTTTGAAACCTTTAGGTTAACGATCTTGTTAAATGTTGTTAACCCAATGTTTATAATATCAAATGAGATTTTAAATTATTATATTATCATGATATTATCATGTATGAATATCTCTTAATATGATATATATACATTAAATGTCTTTACAACGATAATCGTTACATATATGTCTCGTTTAAAAATCATTAAGTTAGTAGTCTTGTTTTTACATATGTAGTTCATTGTTAATATACTTTATGATATGTTTTCTTATCATAGTATCATGTTAACTATATATATATATCCATATATATGTCATCATATAGTTTTTACAAGTTTTAACGTTCGTGAATCACCGATCAACTTGGGTGGTCAATTGTCTATATGAAACATATTTCAATTAATCAAGTCTTAACAAGTTTGATTGCTTAACATGTTGGAAACATTTAATCATGTAAATATCAATCTCAATTAATATATATAAACATGGAAAAGTTCGGGTCACTACATTGACACGCCCCAGTCAGAGAATTTGAACTGCTTTAGTACTTCGATGTTTATATGTTTGGGGATATTCTAGATGCATTTTGTTAATGTCGGTTACCAGGTGTTCAATCCATATGAATGAATTTTAAACACTTACGAGTGTATGATTATTGAATAAATGAAATCTTGTGGTCTATTAAGATTATGGAAATGATTGATTACGATAAACTAATGAACTCACCAACCTTTTGGTTGACACTTTAAAGCATGTTTATTCTCAGATATGAAAGAAATCTTCCGCTGTGCATTTGCTCATTTTAGAGATATTACTTGGAGTCATTCATGACATATTTCAAAAGACGTTGCATTCGAGTCGTTGAGTTCATCAAGATTATTATTAAGTCAATTATAGTTGGATATATTATGAAATGGTATGCATGCCGTCAACTTGCGATGCAAAGAAAGACTGTCTTTTAAAAACGAATGCAATGTTTGTAAAATGTATCATATAAAGGTCAAGTACCTCGTGATGTAATCAAATGTAATGTATTCGTCCAGATGGATTAGGACGGGTCATTAAAGAAGGGCACATAAAAGAGTACAAAGCGATAAGATCAGAAAGAAGACAACTTCGTGCCGAGCTACCGTTAAAAAGAACTTGGTTCCGAAAACGCCATATCACCTATGTATCAGGATAACAAATCACTTGAAGCTTCTGTTTTAGCTCCTTTAAAACACTCTACCATGCAGTCCAATCAGTAATCGTTGACCAAGAATCGAATGCATGGATGTCTAAATCGATCCAAATCATGATCCTATTCCAATCATCATGAGCAACTTCTCATTGAAAAAGCACTGAACATAAAGGACAATTTAACGAAACCATACCCCCTGAGAAATAGTACAAATAAAAACATAACTTCAGAGCAGCCATTGAACTATCACATTTACTATCAATTCATGAAGCAATGGAATCAACATAAATAGTTCACATAACTGGACGAGTAAGTAATATGTAAAGCAATTAACATTAACATGAATATTTCACATATACAAAGCAATTATTTTCTTTTTGTTAAATATAAGCTTACTACATATGTTAAAGAAGTTACCATAGATTAACAATTTGTATTACTGTAAAATTCACATCTCAAAAAAAAATTCACTGCACAAATTAAAAGGCTAATGATCAAAGTTATCTTAAGAATCATAGATGTTACATATAGTACATTAGTTTAGTAACTATATAACTATAAGTCTATAATCATGACTAATCATTCAATAAACTAACAAACTACCAAAAATAATTAAAGGTTTTTTCTTCATATTTTGGCCTTTGTCCAAAACTTAATTCACCTAGGAAAAACTCTCAATTCAGAAGAGACATTTGATGTTAAAAGTAGACGGATTTTGCTTAAAATAGTGCCACTAAGTAAAAAAAAAGAAAAGACCAAAGCTAAATAATTATCATTTGGAACTCAAACCAAAATGTCCATCCATCTTTTGATGATTAGAATATAGGGAATAATTCCAATATGCTCTAACCAATCGTTACCCTTAAACCTCCAAATTCCACATTACTATTATTATTCCAATTCCAATATCTACTTTGAGCATATAAAAGTCAGCGAACAGGAAACCAAAATAGTATTCAGTCTGCAACAAATATATATGTACAATTTTTTTTAATGGCTTGAGACCCACGCACACTAGGTAGGAAACTTCAAGGATCGAACCCGGGTTGCTTGGCAACTAATCGCGGGTCGCGGGTTGCTACGCAACTAATCGCGGGAAATCCTATCGAAAACCTCCTCTTGATCGGAATTGAACCCGGGTTGCTTGGCAACTAATCGCGAGCCCTCCCTACTAAGGCTTGATACCACTCAACCAAAAGGCCGGTGGTTATATATGCACTAAATGTATTCCTAAATCAGTTGTGATCTGGATGAATCACTAACAACATTTATAAGATGCAAGTCTAAAATTACTACTTAAACTGTAGGGTAGAGTTTGCACGAATCAACTCCCGAAAATCTATACTCTAACACAAAAGAAGGATAGAGCGTACATAAATTTGCTCGAACCAGTTTTACAATAACCAAAACCATCTTAATGAAAATCAACACATAAATTAACGTGAACATTTTTAGTAGTAATCTAACTTACAGGACGTGATTTTATCATAACTAGCCTATTTTGTACTCATATAAAGCTAAATTGTCATGACATAGCTTATATCAATTAAATATTATTATACCCAACAAATTATCTGTGGGTATGCCATTTTAATTATTAAAATTAGAGGAGACACATGTTGTATTAACTAATGGGTATGCTATTTTAATTATTGAAATTAGAGGAGATCCATGTTCTATTAACTAATGTACCAAATTTACATACCTAAAAACCATATAAGTAGCATACCAAAATATGTGTACATATGCTTTTTTTTTTCAAATTTGAGTCACAATTAGTTAAAACTGGATACTTATGATAATAATCTTAATCTATGGGTAAGAATGATTTAGCAGGTAGTATTCATTTCTCTGAGAAAAAAGATCCAACACTGAATTTCTGCCACATAATTATTATTTTAATGTTAATGATTAAAACCAGGTACTTTAAAATACAAACTTGTGCATGTATCATAGGGTTTTTTATAAAATATAACCTATTTTCGGATTTTCAAATTGAAAATAAATAAATATAAAGAATTTACCTGGTAAACGACCAATTACAGTTCCTCACGGGTCTAAAATT
Organism: Rutidosis leptorrhynchoides; assembly: GCF_046630445.1. NCBI lineage: Eukaryota > Viridiplantae > Streptophyta > Magnoliopsida > Asterales > Asteraceae > Rutidosis > Rutidosis leptorrhynchoides. Next base: position 644,692,565 of record NC_092336.1, read on the forward strand.
AATGTATCGCCAAAGCGCTCTCTTTTTTCACTATGCTTTCCACCTTGTGCAGCAGCAATAACCTGATCCAACATACATTTGAATTTGAATACCAATATATATTTATAGAAAAAGAAACATCCGTTTAGATAACTCTAAATTACGGACACGTTTTAGAAGGCTGTAGCTTGCAGGTATTAGAAATACACGTTTGTCGACTCTAAACCCATTGACCCGTTCGTTCCCCTTTGAATATTCTCTGTTTAAGCAAGGGGTCTAATTAAAATTAAAACCAAAATTGACCAATTAATATGCAGATAGATCGAAAATTACACCTCTACTGCAAATGGAAAACGATAAAATATGAACTTGATTCGAAATGACAATAGCAAATCTTACATAACATTGTGTCTCTATGGCACAAGCCCGCAGAAGAACCTCCCAATGTGCTTCACCAGTTACTTTTGTAAATGCAGCAGGAACTAACAGAACCTGCATACCAAATGTAACTGCTAAAAGCTAAAGATGTCATAATGGGCGGGTTGGGTAACATGTCAAGACAAGTGACATTTAACATACGATCAATGTCTTTGATGTTAAAATGATCTAAAATAAATAAGGGATTTGAGAGGTTGTATGCATTAATTCTGCACTTTGATTAAGCCCATTTGACCCTTTTTCCTTTAAGTCAACATTATACTCGTAGCCAATTCTGATTTCATTGATCTGTCTGTTTAATTGTTGAAATTCATCTCTATTATAACTACAATAGTTGAAGCCCGAATTAATAAATATCTAGAAAATTCATCACAATAACTACGTGACCTAAGGCACAAATCTAACAAAAATATAGTTGCACAAATCATAACAATAAGGTGGTGTTTGTTTTTTGCATTGAAGACCTTATTATGTCTTATGTCTGCGAGCGGGAAGACGTTTTAGTTTCAGATCGTTTGTCTTTCCGAAGACATAAGATGAAATAAGATCTTTATATGTCTTCAAGCAAGAAGACCTAAATTATTGCTTCTAACTTTAGGAGACATTTTACCTTGATTTATTTACACCTTCTTCCCTAACTGTCCAAACATTCCCCACTTACTAACACCTTTCAAATACTACATATTAAAAAACATACCCATACACACATCGATTGTTCAAAATACAATTACGTTTACAATAAAAATTGTATTAATTTCTTGAATGGACCAGTTGTATGAATTTTGGGGGAAAGCTCGTATGGTTAACTAATTGAGAGACCAATTATACAATTTGAGTAAAGCTCGTATGGTACTTTGTTACTGAGAGACCAATTACAAATTTATATATATGAATTTTTTCTTACTAGTATTATCGAGTAAATCGAGTTGGCAACCATCAAATTTTAAGAATAGTTGATCCCAAAAGAGGAAGCTAGATGAGCTGTTTGTTTGTTTTTTTTTTTTTTTTTTTTTTTTAAATTTTTTTTTAAGTTGTTTTTTCTCATTGATTTCTTATTAATTAGTAATGGTTTAAAAAGTACTTACTCAATTTAAAATCCATGTTATCACTTTATAATAACTCGCTATTTTAAATAATATGTCGCTATTTTAAATACTACTCCGTAGTATTTAGCAGACATAAAAACAAACAGTCTTCAATGTTCATTTTACAGACCTTCAAGCCACATCTTATTTACAGATGTGGTTTGCAGACTTCAGACAAAAACATCTTAAAAAATAAACAGCACCTAACTGTATGATAAATAAAGGCTGACAGAAAGAAACTTTTACCTAAATCGTTATAAATCAAATTATGCTAGTTAAACAACAGTTGAAAAAAAATCCACCACAAGTGGTACTAATTTTACCTTCATTACATGTAAGCATCCATGCCTATATACTTTGAGGAATCGCATAATGGACATTTACCCACCTTACTTTCACATTCTTCACATATATCTAACCGGGCAACAGTTTTAACCAACCTTTGTGATGACAGATGACAAAATGAACCAGTCCTAAAAGTAGCAACTTCAACCGATTACTTATAGATGAGTGAATTTGGGTAATGGTTATCATAATTTCAATACCGTCGATATAGACGATGAACACTAACAAAAAAAAAAACATCATGGTCATCTATACCCACAATTTCGAATTAAACATAAGATCTCAAATTAAAACTTACCGTTAATGGTTGAACCTCGTAGTAGGTGCGATTGTCGATTGAATGTCATGATGCTCCTGCTACAATCGAACGTCTTCTTGATTCTGCTACAATCAATGTTGTTATTCGAGTGTGACTGGCTTCAAGCAACGGTGATGACATAATCATGTGAGATAACACATAATTTCCAGATAGAAATAGCGCCTACCTTATTTAACAACATAATCATGTGCTTGTGTTTGGCATGCTCTTTCAAATGCTTCTCGAGATGAAAGCATTTTGCACCTTGATGTAAGACCTCAATATTTTTGACACACAGAGCTTTAAATGATGTACGTATAGTGTAAAAGTTAAAAGGTCAGAATCTGCCCAGACATGGGTGCGCGCCGCGCACCATAAGGTGTGCGCGCCGCGCACGTGGCCTGCGACAGAATTCAGCCTTTTTCTATTTTAAGTTTACTGAGGGGCTTTTTGGTCTTTTCACTTGAGGCCGGATCTCAGGCCTTATCAGCTGGGTTGGATCCACTTTTGGATCATATTTCACATCCACAAACACTCTCAAGTATCTTAGAGAGAGAGGGAGATTTCTAGAGAGAGATTTGGGGTTTTGGTGAAGAAGGAGTTCGAAGTGATCAAAAGCTCGGGTTTTAAAGTTGTTCACCTCGTTCCTAGCTACGTTTTGGTTGTTGTGGTAAGTTCTAACTCCGAATTTCATTGTTTGATTTTGATATTCAAGTTAGGGTTTGAACTTAAATTGTTGAGAAACCCATTTTAACTCATGAAGTGAGTTTAGTGATGCTAGTAATCGGGTTTATTGTTATTGTTGGTGGATTTTGGGTTGGTGAACAAATTGGCCATGATTAGAACTTGTAATTGAGATTAATCACTAGGTTAGTGATTATGGAAGTATTGGAACCCATTTGGTGTGTTTGAAAGACTAATTTTGAATTGAGTCAAAATTAGGGTTTATGGGTGATTTTGAGAATTTTAAGTGTTTTACACTTATGATTGGGTTAATTTGGCAAATTAGGACCATTGTCACTAGTGTTAGTGATTATTGGTTAGTTTAGGCGCGTTTTATGTTTGTTAGTGCAATTGGTCGAATTTGCACTAAGTGTCGAATTGAGTTGGTTGTAAATCCACTCTAAATGTGTTGTTGTAATTGTGATAATGAAATAGGTACTTTCCATTGACGAGTTGCGGATTACTTGGAAGCATTCATCAAGGCGACAAGGTGAGTGTTAATATCCTATGTGCATATGTATGTGTAGGATGGGTGCGGGTCGGGTGAAGTGATTCTCAGCTATAGAGCTCACTTCACATATAGGTGGATTTGATGGACTTGTGTATAGGTTCAATCGGAACGGTTGTGCGTTTTGGTTGACCACCTTTGGGGAGGTGCACATTTTGTGTGTACATTATCACACGTGGTTGTGATGTAGATGATATAACCCCAATGGCAAAGGGTTTTGAATATGGAGTAGCGAGTCGCGTGTGTATGCGGATTTACGATGACGCGTGTTGTTTCGGTCATATTATTGAATTGTGAAAGTGAATCTCGTGTAGTTCGAATTCAAGGTGACGCGTGTAGTTCGGTCATCTTATTGAGGTAGTGATCTCGTGTAGTTTTGGATTACTAAGGCTCGTGTAGTTCGGCCAACCTCGATGTTGTGTTGTTGAAGATAGTAGTCTCGTGTGTATGCGGATTTACTAAGGCTCGTGTAGTTCGGCCAATCTTCATTGTGGTAATCTTTTGGTTTCCGTATTCGGGTTAAGAGGTTAACCTTGGGCGGTTTACGCCTTGTTGTATATTGTTGTATTATTGTGATGTAGCTAACCCTCCGGGTGTAGCTTGTTGGAATCATTCATAGCGCCGTTGGTGAACTTACTTGTTGTTGTTAGCTTGTTGCTTAGTGATCGTACGGTATGCTTAGCTTAGCTTGCCTTTATGCTTGGATGCTCCGGTATGCGGTATTTGTTTAATTGTGTGGCGTGTCCATTTTTTACATATATATGTATGTAGTATATTATCATTCACTAACCATTAGCTTACCCTCTCGTTGTTGACTTTTTTTTTTTATAGATTTGCATGGATGCGGTGGCTCAGGTAAGCGGGAACTAGTGGATTCGCGTAGTTGCTTTAGAAGGCTTGCTTTTGGATTGATTAGGATTGGGTAGCGTATCCCCAATCGCCATGCTCGGCTTTTATCTTGTGATTAAAATCATGTGGTCGGAACATGTATTTTGTACTTAAAGGGGTAATTTGGGAATATGTGGGCCCGATGTCGTAAAACTCATTTTATTATTGGAACGTGTTAGTTTTAACGAGTATTAAATGTTGTGTAAAACGTTTCGTCTAAAAGTGTCGGGAAGTCGAAGATCATTAAACGAAAAATGGAAAATCCGGACAGAAGCTGCCAGGCCTTGTGCGCGCAGCGCACTAGGAGTGGTGCGCTCAGCGCACCCTACTGTTATTAAAAAAAAATTTATTCCGCGTTTTTGGTTGGTTAACGGGTTGGGTTGTTACAAGTGGTATCAGAGCATGGTCTAAGGGATTTAGGTGACTTGAGATAGGTGCCTAGACTTAGACTTTTATGTGTGCTTAATTTGTTGCGGGACTTGTAGGAGTACGGGTCGGAATGGGTTATAGTTAGTGCCTTCTTTATAGGTTGACTAATGTTTATATTAATATGTGGATATTATTAATATATTATTGCGTTGTGTTTTGTTTAAGTTTGCGTTGCATATATCATCGAGCGAGGCGGTCGTTGTACTAACGAGCCGATACGACGTGTATGCGTAATAAGGACTTGCAAACCTTATTACGGGTGCAAATCGTGTCTAGCAAGTGATGTACGACGAGTGTTTAGCAAGATGGGGCGGTGTTGTATGCATAACTTTTTACGTTCGTGATCTAATCGCTTTACATTCCTTAGAATGGCGATGGAAAACGGGATCGAGACGAACGATTTGGAGTTTAACGCTAGAGTTGCAGCCGCCGTTGCGGAGCAAATGAGTGCGTTTCGAGAAGAAATGGATAGGAAGTATTCCGAATCTCGGAGTAGTGGTGAAATGGAGTGTTGTCTTAAGAGCTTCATGAGGACTAGACCCCCGATGTATGATGGGATACCGAATCCTTTGATAAGCACAACTTGGATCTCGGACGTCGAAGGGTGTTTCCGTACTATTGAATGCCCTCCCGAGAAAAAGACGAGACTCGCTACTAGTTTGTTGCAGAGTAGGGCGAGTGATTGCTTGGATGGTAAGATTGATCTTGTCGGTGGTGAAACGTTTATGGCTTTATCGTGGGACGAATTTAAGGAGGAATTCTTCGAGGAGTTCCGGACTTCAGCAAATTTGTGGGAATTGCGTAATGAGTTACGAAATTTGCGACAAGGATCTATGGATTTGAATACTCTCAAGACGACCTTTATGGCGAAGGCTCGTTTTTGCCCGGAGTATTTGGGGAATGATCGTTTGTTGATGGGGGATTTTTATCGGACCTTGAATGATGACTTGAAGAGTAAAATTAGTCGGGGAAAAGCGAAATCGTTTGCGGAATTGTTCGACTTGGCTAGGGGTTTCGAGTCGTACTCGCGATCCAAGAAGGGTGAACCTTCAAGAGGGAGAAGGATTGTTTCGTATGGTGCTCTGAGTAAGAGGACTAATGTAACAACCCAACCCGTTAACCAACCAATAACGCGGAATAAATTTTTTTTTTTTTGCTGGAACAGCATATGGCGCGGCGGGCCATAGGGCCGCGCGGCGCGCCAAACTGGCCTGTCCAAAAAGTCATGAAATGCGAAATTGTTTGACCACTTCCCGACGTATTTAGACAAAACGCTTTTCACAACCTATTCATATATGAAAGACTAACACGTTCCATTCATAAAATAAGTTTTACGAGGCCGGGCCCACATCAGCCGTTTTACAACTTTCATACGAAAATACAAGTTTTCAATCACACGACTATTAACACAAAATAAAGCCGAGCATGGCGATTGGGGATACGCTACCCAATCCTAATCAATCCAAAAGCAAGCCTTCTAAAGCAACTACGCGAGTCCACTAGTCCCACGCTTACCCGAGCCACCGCATCCATGCAAATCTATAAAAAGGTAAACAACGAGAGGGTAAGCTAATGCTTAGTGAGTGAGAATATACTACATACATATATATGCATAAAATGGACACGCCTCACAAAACCAAATACCACATACCGGAGCATCCAAGCATAAAGGCAAGCTAGTCTAAGCATACCGTAAGATCACTAAGCAACGAGCTAAAGATACATCAACAAAATATAAGTTCACCAACAACGATGTGAACAATGCCAATAAGCTACACCCGGAGGGTTAGCTACATCACGACAATACAACATTATATGTATACAATATATATATATATATATATATATATATATATATATATATCTCGAATAACATAATTTGCTTACGCTTACAACACAATAACCATGGTTAACCAAATCTTCGCAAGGGAATGACTTCGCGAAACAAGTCATCGATGTTCATAACATCCGTTAGGGTACTTAACACCTCGTATCACTAACCCCTAGGGTGGCACCTTAACACCTCGGCACTTCACCCCGAGTGGCATCTTAACACCTCGATGCTTCACTCATTATTTTACGGAGTGGTGTCTTAACACCTCGACACTACACCCCTAGGTGGCATCTTAACACCTCGATGCTTCACCCCGAGTGGCATCTTAACACCTCGATGCTTCACTCATCACGTGAAACGTGGTGTCTTAGCACCTCGACACTACACATTTCACGCTACAACAAATAGATACATTATATACCTACACATATAATTATTCCACTCACTATATTAACCTTTCGTCATTGGGGTTATATAAGTCCACATCACACGCCCATGTGATAACGTACACACAAAGTGTGCACCTCGCCAACGTGGTCAACCAAATTGCACAACCGTGCCAATTGGACCTATACACAAGTCCAACACTTCCACCTATACGAGAAGCGAGCTCTACAAGCGAGAACCCCTTCTCCCGACCCGCACCCATCCTACACATACATATGCATATAGGATATTAACACTCACCTTGTCGCCTTGAAGAATGCTACCGAATAATCCGCAATCGCCGATGGAATGTACCTAATCCATTTATCACATAACAAGTAACACAATTAGGGTGGATATACAAATCAACCCAAATTGACAACTAGTGCAATTTCGACCCAAATGCACTTCCAAGCACAAAATCGCGCCCAAACTAACCAATAATCACTTACACAAGTGAGAATGGTCCTAATATGCCAATCAAATCCAAACATAGGTGTTAAACACCTATCTTGCCTAAAATGACACTTAAACCCTAATTTGACTCATAAGAAGTCAATATCACGCCATTAGCAAGTTTTGACACCAAAACATATTTAACTCGGTTCTATGCTTCAACTTAATCCATTTTAAGTTTATAAACCTTATTAAATCGGTAATTTAGTCATAATCATCAACAAACCCTAATTTTGACTCTAGTCAAAGTTAGTCAACCATAAGAACCCTAATGGTTTCCAAAACACCAATAATCACTAACACTAGTGATTATACACCATTTACAAGTCTTAAACATGGTTAAATCATTACCAACCCAAAACCCGCCAAATATCAAAGTAGCAAGTTTCCATAAACCCTCTTCATCAACCAAATGGGTTTTACAACTAACAATCTCAAACCCTAGCTTGAATATCAAATCTAACAAATGAAATTCGGAGTTAGGACTTACCAATACTACCAAAAAGTAGCTAGGAGCGAGATGAACAACTTTAAAACCCGAGCTTTGGCTAGAATTCGACTCCTTCTTCTCCAAATCAAGCTCTCTCACTCTAGAACTCTTCCTCTCTCTCTAAATATGGATGAGAGTGTTTGTGTGGGTGAGAAATGAGCTCCAATGGAGTTCTAGATCAGTTTTGGTGACCCTAAACCGACCCTAAATGAAAAGACCAAAGTACCCCTCATTTAGACCTTTTAAAAAGGCTGAAAATTGCATCAGACGGGTTCGGCGCGCCTCTCCAAAAGGTGGAGCGCCGCTCCAACCTACAGGTTAGTTTTCAGAAACTTGTTTTGACCATAACTTTTTGACCGTAGCTCCGTTTTCGATGAATCAAATATCGTTGGAAACGTAATAAGATTTTCTTTCCAATGGTAAGGCTTTGAAACATCAACACAAAATTTATTTGGGGTTGAAAAGATACGTACACACCTTGTCACTTCAGACAACGTCCAGTTTCCTTCGACGTTCGAGCAAGCAACACGTACATGCTGCGTACACTTCATACACGCATTGTACACCATAAATACATTATGTACAATAAATATTTGGGTCTTACAACTCTCCCCCACTTAAACTCGATCACGTCCTCGTGATCTTCTCCACTTAACCAATCCGGAACTACTCAACGGCCCTCAATCCTAAGTTCCAATCCGAACTTTCCTAGACAATTCTTCCCAATGAATCGCCTTTAACAACTAAATCGTCACCCGCGATTTAACAAAATCACCAACCGAGCACTAAAAACCTGCTCTTTTCCCCATATCGGGAAAAGTCGACCAATCTCGAACCGAGATATCAATTCCTTAGCGTACCTTTACCAAGGACCACGCTAAAAGCGATCAAGTCTCAACCTAAAGTCAACAATCCAAATGTTGAAGATCGAACCACATGAATCCTTACGGATTACACTTACCACTAAACATCCTTTGTAGTGCGCAATACAACCAATACGCCACTATCCCAACATCATATGAGCGAAACACGGCTATTGCAATCACTAATCACACAACATGGTCCTCACGATCCCACAATCAGTGTATAAAACGACCGATAGATCACACCACCCGGTCCTTACGAACCCACCATCGGTGTATAAAACAACCGTTAGATCACTCAACACCGGATGAAGTCAGCGGACCCCGTCAACGGTCATGCTTCACCGATATAACACTACACCCATGATGAAGTCAGCGGACCCCGAAGGTTATGCTTCACCAATCAACGATCTCATGATGAAGTCAGCGGACCCCGAAGGTCATGCTCCACCAATCAATGATCCCATGATGAAGTCAGCGGACCCTGAAGGTCATGCTTCATCAATCACCAATACCATGATGAAGTCAGCAGACCCCGAAGGTCATGCTTCATCAATCAACGCCCTTTTGGCCTCGAACGACGAGTATCGTAACATCACGCTCTGCTAAACCATAGTGAATCCTAACGGATACCACTAACCATTCACACAATCGAGCAAGAACCATCTATATCAAACATAGGTACAAAACAATAGTTCTCTAAAAGAGAATCCGACACACACATCCCTTAACCGAGGAATTTCACCTTGCTTGCCAATGGTAAGGCTTTGAAACATCGACACAAACTTTATTTGGGGTTGAAAAGATACGTACACACCTTATCACTTCAGACAACATCCAGTTTCCTTCGACGTTCGAGCAAGCAACACGTACATGCTGCGTACACTTCATACACGCATCGTACACCATAAATACATTATGTACAATAAATATTTGGGTCTTACAACTAAGGGTCTGAGTGTGAGCACGGGTGGCACACGGACGAGTATATCGGGTTCTAGTGCGGCTAGATGTTGCAATTGTGGCATGAGGGGTCACAAGTCGTGGGAATGTTTGGTGCCAAAAGGTGAGGGCACGATGTGTTTCAATTGACAAGAAGAAGGACATCGTAAGTTGGAATGTCCCAAGTTAGCGGGGACGGGTGCCAGAAGACGTTAAGGTACGTTTCATTTTAATAAATATGTCCTTTGATTATTTATTATGTACCGTTGGTTTGAGTTGGTTAAATGCATTGTGTTGTGCATGTTATTGATGTGGGTGACATTCCTAATGGAAGTACCCTATGGTGACATTTGATTGTCGGGCGAAGGGCGTAAGACTTGGTGCAACCAAGCATTCCTTAGTATTTGGGAAATGTTTCTACCAAGCCATGGAAATGGGTTTTGATGTCAGTTGTTAAGCGCGTGCTCGCTTTTGTGTCGAAGTGGATGAACCATGAGGTTCGACGGGTGGGATGAAACCCGAGAAATCGAGTGTTTTGGATCTCGATGTATGTTGGTAATGGAGTCTACATGACACGACATTAGGTGCCTCTTTTATACCTACTAGCGTGGTGTTCAACTCCGATTGTGTTGCGGTTACATTGTACTTAGGGTACTGAAGTGAAACCATTAGGTACATGAGTGACTAGGTGGAAGTTGACAAACTATAGCAATTGGATGGTTGCGAGTGTAAAGTTTGTGTAGTTTGTGGTACACTTTTCGTTCGAAGTGTTTGAGGATTGGTTGAAATCCTTCGTATACTCAAGGTTGGAGCAAGATATGGTGATGGGTTGTTGTGACGACCCGAAAATTTTCGACCAAATTTAAACTTTAATCTTTATATTATTCCGACACGATAAGCAAAGTTTGTTAAGTTAAATCTCAAGAATTTTAAACTGTGTTCATACATTCATTATAACCTCGACCAAATTCTGACGATTCACGAACCGTTATATATAAATAGATATGTATATGTATATATATATATTATAACTTGAGAATATTAATAAAGTATTAAATGTATAATACTTTACCCGAACGTATTTGTTTCAATATGATTTTTGACGAAATTAAAAAATATATATTAAATGATTGAATTATCAGAAATATTGAATTATGATTACAAGTCTCTATTGAGAGGTCCACTATGATTTGAGAAAATCTATTCCTCTTAACGATATTCAGAATAATTTGTAAAGTTATTTATAAATAAAAACATAAAGTGTCATTTACGAAAGTTAGACAAAAGTTAGTGGAGAATTGGTTTCCATAATATTCTATTAATCTATTTTCAAACGTACAAAGACGTTTTCAATTTAAAAAGAACTTTATTATTAAAACGTATATAACTTTTATAAATATCTAGAATCACTTTTGACAACTCATTACTTAACCAGTATGATAAAGATAACGATATTTATATTTTATTTTATTAAATATATATAACGATTTAAATTAATATTATATATATTTATACGCGTATTATACATACATAGTTTTTGTACTTTTACTATACTTTAACTTTACCTTTACTTTACTTTACTTTTACTTTACTTTAACTTTAATAATTCATACTTTAATAATTCACTTTAATAATTCATACTTTAATAATTCACTTTAATAATTCATACTTTAATAATTCACTTTAATAATTCATACTTTAATAATTCACTTTAATAATTCATACTTTAATAATTCATACTTTAATAATTCACTTTAATAATTCATACTTTAATAATTCACTTTAATAATTCAAAAATCTATTATAAATAGAATTCAATAGGTTTCGTTTTTTCATAGAAATTTGAAAATATATTTCTCTAAACTCTCTCAATCGAATTACATATATATATTTTCTTTGTATTATTTCAAGATATTATTAGTATACATAAAATACAACGACAGAGTTATACTCAGACGATTTCAAAATAAGTTTTCAAACGGGATAGAGCTAAGGAAATTATGGGTTATAGCTATGGAGGTTATGGGTATTAATCGAGGGTATTGCTCGTGAGGTCAACCTAACGTTTATCATTTTCGTTGCGTCTACGTACTTTCTTGCAATATTGAATCACAATATTGATACGTTCGTGAATCCGAGACAAACCCTGCACTTGTTCAGTGCCGTCATATACATAATTGCTACGAAATACAGTATTGTGAGTTTCATTTGCTCCCTTTTATATATATTTTTGGGACTGAGAATACATGCGCTGTTTTTATAAATGTTTTACGAAATAGGCACAAGTACTAAAACTAATTCTACGTGGGTTTAAACCAGAAATATACCCTTAGCTTGGTAACATTAAACTACTTGTCTATGTACGGTAGGAGCGAATCCTAAAGATAGATCTATTGGGCCTGACAAACCCCATCCTGACTATGGGATGCTTTAGTACTTCGAGGTTATTTTAAACACACCTGATCTGGTGTACTTCAGAGGGTAAAACATGAACGTTAAGGCTTGTTACCGGGTGCCTACAACTTATAGAATACTTTTATACACTTGCGAGTGTACATATATTTATAAACGGAAATCTTGTGGTCTATTAATATATTGAAATGATTGTTATGATAAACCTGTGAACTCACCAACCTTTTGGTTGACACTTTAAAGCATGTTTATTCTCAGGTATTAAAGAAATCTTTCGCTGTGCATTAGCTCATTTTAAGGATATTACTTGGAGTCATTCATGGCATATTTTGAAAGACGTTGCATTCGAGTCATTGAGTTCATCAAGATTATTATTAAGCCAATTATAGTTGGATGTATTATGAAATGGTGTGCATGCCGTCAACTTTCGTTGTAAAGAAAGTTTGTCTTTTAAAAACGAATGCAATGTTTGTAAAATGTATCATATAGAGGTCAAATACCTCGCGATGTAATCAACTATTGTGAATCGTTTATAATGTATATGAACGGGTCCTTTCAGTTGGTATCAGAGCTGGTTTAATGCCGTTTATTAGCGGGTTAATCGTAGAGGGGGTTCTCACAGTGTTACCTGTGACGAAGCATTGGCTCTTACTCCTCGCGGTCCCTATTAGGGTTGGCTGTACTGCCGAGAGGCGGGCCGTAAAATCAGTGTCTGAGGTACGCTCAGTGGTCACAGACGGTTAGCTGAGAAGGCACTGAGTGGGATGCGTCCCCAACTTTCAGTTGGTATCAGAGCGGTGGTCTTAGCGAACCAGGTCTGCATTAGTGTGTCTAACTGATAGTCGTTAGGATGCATTCGTGAGTCTGGACTTCGACCGTGTCTGCATTTCAAAAGTTTTGCTCATCATTCTTGTCGGAAATTACCTGCTTATCATTCTTAGTCTAGACACATCTTATTGCATTGATTGCATGAATAGTGTATAGACAAAATTCATATCTTAGCGTATCTGCTAATTCATATCTTAGCGTATCTGTTACTGTAAACTTTGCCTGACATATTCCGTAAATTCCTCCGTAATCTACGAAACCTTTTGCTCTATATAATTAGAATACCACCCGATAGCCGGAAAATCATTTCATATCGAAAAATTATTTATTCAATCGTACGAAATGGAATTCGTCATTAGTTCAAGTCCCTCGGATTCCGAAATGGAATCCCACTCAAGTTCCAAAAGCAGTGTGACCGGAATGGATCAACCAATTAGTCATCATCTATTATGGATGAATTGGGGATGGGTTCGTAGCCTCCTTAATCATTGGAGACAAGAAGAAGGTGATCCCTTCCATCCACCACATTGCCCTCTTGGCGAAGAACCTGAAGCACTTACCGGCGAACCTATCCGAAACACCATTTTCTCTCTTATTTCTAGAGTATCTCGTCACGATTACATACTACACCAAATTCTAGATTTTATTTATCCGATCGTCCGAACCGACAATCACCCCGGTGTAATAGAAGAAGTCAACGAGCTTCGCGCTCGGGTAGTGGCTTTGGAGAATATGGTGCAAAGGTTACAAACACCAGCACCAGCAGCATAAACAGTACCACCATCAGCAACACCAACAGTACCATCACCACCACCAACAACAACATCCACATCCCACACCGCAACATCACAATATGTATCTCAAACATCAACGTCATACGCCCTGTAAATATCCAGGAATATCAACAACAACAAACGATGAAGTATTAATTCATAAACTTCATTGAAGAGATATCTCTGCGGCAGTTATGTAATCTCCAAAATCTTAGAGATTATTTAATTCTGACCGTAAATCGGATGAGTGAACGGAGATGGTAGAGTAGAAACTTTGATCGAAAATGGTGTACGATTTACAAGCTAGAATTGTTTTACCAACAGCATCAACAGGACCGTAGCATCATCAACACAGTCAGTGCCGTCAGTATCGTCAGAATCAACAGCACCTGTAACATCACAAACTCTGTCAGTTCAAGAATCGTTGTGGACATCATTACGAATCAACAACAAATATATTGTATCAACGCGTTATGAAGTATTAACTCATTTCCAATCGAAAGATTTATATGTATATTTTATATGTATAAATTTTTAAACCATAATAAATCTTCCCGTACTAAGCTATTATGTGTGAATCTTAACTACTCAGTTAATTCATATTACAAATATGCAATGATGTACGTCCTTCGTCCGCAACTTAACCATCGTTAATTACAATCTCTGTCTCAATTCAATAAAAAATCTAATTTATAATAAATCAAGTGTATTATTCGAATATATGTTTGATTTTACGCTTTCATCATCGATGTACTCGAAACTTTTCAAATAACATCATTCGTACCTCACGAAGTTCACAAGAATTTCACGAAAACCAACAAATAACAAAGTAATGATTCATAATTTCAATATTATTGAAGAAATACTTATGCAATTTATAAAGTTTTAGGGATTACTCAATTCTAGTTCCAACCATAAAACAAATGAGTTTAATTTAATATTAACTCATTAAATCTATATTACATCTAAAGAAAATATACACATATATTTTCATAAAGACTGTAATAAACTTCTTTTGTACAAAATATTAATTGTGAAATTTTTTTTAACGGGTAGGTAATACCCGAGAGATATATAAATTCACAACTAATATATTACATTATTCGAAACTGATTCAGCAATCATCAATTATACTCCCTACTTTCACAACAATATCCATTCTTTCATATAAATCAAAACAATCATACTCATTCAAATTCAATTACATATTCTGATTTTGAAATCGCATAATTCAATTCGAAATATAACCAGTATCATCACTCTTTGATTCCTATATCTTTCAAAGCTATACTTTGACTTCAAAACTGTGTTAGAACATCATATGTATTAACGATTACAATATGTGCTCAAACCCTTCGAAATTCCTGAAGACACTTCAACTAAGGAACAATCGAGATGATGATCCAACCACATGTTACCCACAGTTATACACCTGGAAAAACTCTCAAAACCCAAGTCATAGTTTGACACGTATCCGTGTTAGACCCTTTGGCATTTACTAGCTAAAATAACTTTTCAATTCCATTTCAAAATAGACAGTTTTGTCACAGCTCCAGCAAACCAACTTCAATTGTTCATTCGAATAAGCCTTATTATAATGATTACCCCTTCATCATTATTACTGGGGAACCTTTCATATCTCGCCACATTAGCAGTAAACTTACTAACAACTTCATTGATCTTTGAATTTCTGAAAAATCTTTATATTTATCAAAACCCCATCATTTACTCATCTGCATCTTGTAACGAGAATTGCCATACGAATCATCGAAAATTAGCAATCAGTATTTTGAAGTCTCGCAGCATGTCTACGCCAACAATTATACGTGTCTATCTTCTGGACTTATATACTTTGAATGTGAAGTTTCTGAAAAACACCCTAAACTGCGAACCAGTTCTCAAAATTTTGAAAAATGCTGATGAAGCAGCAAAAACTGTAAATGACCTTAACAGTAAAAAGTTGGATGATAAAGGATAGTATATTGGCAAAGCTCAGAAAAAGAGAAGCTTTGGAACTGGAAAACGGATTGAGCAAAGTATGAAGGAGGCTGTGGACAAATCACAAAGGCTGAACCTGCCTTCAAAGAATCCAAATGATTCAGTACTTGCTGAAGTCATTAACGAATACCTTGCTCCTGACTCTAAACCCCTGCGGACAATATCCTTCATCATCCTCTGATATTAGACATTCTAAGATATCATCGTATCTTTCATTATAAATATCCTCCATATTTCTGAAGATATTTCCATAATTATTCTTATCTGAAATCATTTACCTCTTCGTGCTGTCTGTATTACATCATAAAAGAAACTATTTTAGTTTCTAAATTCTGAAACTTTCGAATTTAAAAAAAGAATATTTTTGAAGTAGTGTTGGGAACTGAAGCATGAACTAGTATAATATAATGACACTTGATCAACGTGATTATATTACAGTAATTCATGCTGAGTTTCTAAATGGAACATAATGATTCACAGATCATAACGTCATCATGTGCTATGTTACACGACTCTTATATTCTCTTTGATTTCTAAATATCAAAAAAATATTTCTTGATGATTCGGCCTTTTTCGAGGTATTCTGGTAATTTGACAAGTCAAGATCGTGCCATTACAATTTCCTTCCTAGAACATTAACAATGTTCATTCCGAAATTTATATCTGCGAATTCTGGACCATTACAAGCGGTGCTTAATCGCAAGAAGAAGAAACGAAAGGACAAAGCTCCGAACTAGAAATGAGAGTATAAATCATAGCAAACAGAAGAGAGCATTAACTGTGGATGACAATGATTATAGAAGAAGCAAGGACTTTGAAATATAAGGGAAGATATAAAACCCAACAACAACCCAGAAATCACAAACCGTATATATCAATGCATATAGCAATATAAAGACACGGGAGAACTAAAAATACTATAAAACCAAGAGTATAGTAGAAGTAAATAGATTCTTCCAGAGGCAGATGAAAAAGAAGAGCGACAGATATGAAAGTGAGGAGTATATCAAGAATCAGCACTGGATGAAGCGTATTGACAAATAATTTTAAAGTAAGAATTGAGGGAGAAAGAATAGAAGGTGTGAATTAAAAGGAAATGAAAGAGGTGGATTTATAGTGAAATATCCGACAGAAAAATTGAGATGAATCAACGCATTAAATCGAAGAGGATCATAATTTCCTTAATCATCGAAGAATCAAATCCTATATAGATTACAAAGATTTTCTTTAATCCGGAGATCAACTGTAATGATGTCAAAATATAAGACGAATCCCTATTTTCTCATTTCACTCTTTTACGATAGCTTCACTCATACGTTTCGAGTAATCGAATTATTTTATCCATATTTCTCAATCATGATAAAACCCTATGAATCAACTTATATTCATCATAATAACATTCTTATTGTTAGCCATGACGACCTCGATCAAATTTCGGGACGAAATTTCTTTAACGGGTAGGTACTGTGACGACCCGAAAATTTTTGACCAAATTTAAACTTTAATCTTTATATTATTCCGACGCGATAAGAAAAGTTTGTTAAGTTAAATCTCAAGAATTTTAAACTGTGTTCATACATTCATTATAACCTCGACCAAATTCTGACGATTCACGAACCGTTATATATAAATAGATATGTATATGTATATATATATTATAACTTGAGAATATTAATAAAGTATTAAACGTATAATACTTTACCCGAACGTATTTGTTTCAATATGATTTTTGACGAAATTAAAAAATATATATTAAATGATTGAATTATCAGAAATATTGAATTATGATTACAAGTCTCTATTGAGAGGTCCACTATGATTTGAGAAAATCTATTCCTCTTAACGATATTCAGAATAATTTGTAAAGTTATTTATAAATAAAAACATAAAGTGTCATTTACGAAAGTTAGACAAAAGTTAGTGGAGAATTGGTTTCCATAATATTCTATTAATCTATTTTCAAACGTACAAAGACGTTTTTAATTTAAAAAGAACTTTATTATTAAAACGTATATAACTTTTATAAATATCTAGAATCACTTTTGACAACTCATTACTTAACCAGTATGATAAAGATAACGATATTTATATTTTATTTTATTAAATATATATAACGATTTAAATTAATATTATATATATTTATACGCGTATTATACATACATAGTTTTTGTACTTTTACTATACTTTAACTTTACCTTTACTTTACTTTACTTTTACTTTACTTTAACTTTAATAATTCATACTTTAATAATTCACTTTAATAATTCATACTTTAATAATTCACTTTAATAATTCATACTTTAATAATTCACTTTAATAATTCATACTTTAATAATTCATACTTTAATAATTCACTTTAATAATTCATACTTTAATAATTCACTTTAATAATTCAAAAATCTATTATAAATAGAATTCAATAGGTTTCATTTTTTCATAGAAATTTGAAAATATATTTCTCTAAACTCTCTCAATCGAATTACATATATATATTTTCTTTGTATTATTTCAAGATATTATTAGTATACATAAAATACAACGATAGAGTTATACTCAGACGATTTCAAAATAAGTTTTCAAACGGGATAGAGCTAAGGAAATTATGGGTTATAGCTATGGAGGTTATGGGTATTAATCGAGGGTATTGCTCGTGAGGTCAACCTAACGTTTATCATTTTCGTTGCGTCTACGTACTTTCTTGCAATATTGAATCACAATATTGATACGTTCGTGAATCCGAGACAAACCCTGCACTTGTTCAGTGCCGTCATATACATAATTGCTACGAAATACAGTATTGTGAGTTTCATTTGCTCCCTTTTATATATATTTTTGGGACTGAGAATACATGCGCTGTTTTTATAAATGTTTTACGAAATAGGCACAAGTACTAAAACTAATTCTACGTGGGTTTAAACCAGAAATATACCCTTAGCTTGGTAACATTAAACTACTTGTCTATGTACGGTAGGCGCGAATCCTAAAGATAGATCTATTGGGCCTGACAAACCCCATCCTGACTATGGGATGCTTTAGTACTTCGAGGTTATTTTAAACACACCTGATATGGTGTACTTCAGAGGGTAAAACATGAACGTTAAGGCTTGTTACCGGGTGCCTACAACTTATAGAATACTTTTATACACTTGCGAGTGTACATATATTTATAAACGGAAATCTTGTGGTCTATTAATATATTGAAATGATTGTTATGATAAACCTGTGAACTCACCAACCTTTTGGTTGACACTTTAAAGCATGTTTATTCTCAGGTATTAAAGAAATCTTCCGCTGTGCATTAGCTCATTTTAAGGATATTACTTGGAGTCATTCATGGCATATTTTGAAAGACGTTGCATTCGAGTCATTGAGTTCATTAAGATTATTATTAAGCCAATTATAGTTGGATGTATTATGAAATGGTGTGCATGCCGTCAACTTTCGTTGTAAAGAAAGTTTGTCTTTTAAAAACGAATGCAATGTTTGTAAAATGTATCATATAGAGGTCAAATACCTCGCGATGTAATCAACTATTGTGAATCGTTTATAATGTATATGAACGGGTCCTTTCAGTTGTGTGAACCCAAATTGTTGGTAAAGTCTACCTTTGGTAGCATTGTACGGTTGTACGAGTTGTGGATATGGAACGTAGTTCAAGTGGGGGAGTTACACTCCCGCACGAGGAGACCTTAGGGTAAGAATTTGGATAATGCTTTTAGTAGATCCGAAATTTGTGTCGGGACCTAGATTTGGTCGATTTGTGGTAGAGTACAATTTCGGTTAAATTGTACTTATGATTTTGGATTTGAATTATCACCGAGGTGATAATGTGGTAAATCTCGTTGAGAGATAATGGACGTGTTTGGCGAGCAAAGTGAAATCCCTCGGTTAAGGGATGTGCGTGTCGGGTTCTCTTTTGGGGAATTGTTGTTTTGTGCCTATGTTTGATATAGGTGGTTCTTGCTCGATTGTGTGAATGGTTAGTGGTATCCGTTAGGATTCACTATGGTGTAGCAGAGCGCGATGTTACACTACTCGTTGTTCGAGGCCAAAAGGGCGTTGACTGGTGAAGCATGACCTTCGGGGTCCGCTGACTTCATCATGGGTGTAGTGTTATATTGGTGAAGCATGACCTTCGGGGTCTGCTGACTTCAACATGGGTGTAGTGTTATATTGTTGAAGCATGACCTTCGGGGTCCGCTGACTTCATCATGGGAGTGGTGTTATATCGCTGAAGCATGACTTTCGGAGTCCGCTGACTTCATCCGGTGTTGAGATTGGGAAGTGGATCGCGTGTGTTTGCGGATTCACGATGACGCGTGTAGTTTCGATCATCTTATTGTGGAAGTGAGTCGCATGTAGTTCGGATTCACAAGTGACGCATGTGGTTGCGGTCATTCTATTGGGATAGTGACTCTCGTGTAGTTCGGATTCACTAGGGCACGTGTAGTTCGTCCAATCTCAATTTTTGTTGCGAGGAAGGTAGTGAGTCGCGTGTAGTTCGGATTCACTAAGGCGCGTGTAGTTTTTGGCCAGACTTCGTGTTGTGTGATCTATCGGTTGTTTTATACACCGGTGGTGGGGTCGGAAGGACCGTGTTGTGTGATCTATCGGTTGTTTTATACACTGATGGTGGGGTCGTAAGGACCGTGTTGTGTGATCTATCGGTTGTTTTATACACCGATGGTGGGGTCGTGAGGACCATGTTGTGTGTTTAGTGATGTGATAGCCGTGTTTCGCTCACATGTTGTTACGAGTGTGACAATAGTCGATTTTGTACACCTTGGGATCTAGCATTGCCATGATCGTTTTGAGCGCTATCGGTTTTAACCGTTTGATTATGAAGTTACGGTAGTTGCGTATAGGTCGTATTGCGCACTACAAGGGATGTTTAGTGATTGGTGTTATCCGTAAGGATTCGTTTGGTTCGGACTTCATCGTTTCGGGTTGTTGACCTTAGGATGAGACTTGGTTGCTTTTAGCATTGTACTCGGTAAGGGTACGCTAAGGGATTGACATCTCGGTAAGAGATTGGTTAAGTTTTCCCGATGTGAGGGAATGCGTAAGGTTTTAGTGCTCGAAATTGTGATGTGATAAATTGCGGGTGACGATTTTAGTTGTTAGAGGTGATTCATCGGGGAAGAGTTGCCTAGGAAAGTCGGTTTGGGACTTATGTTTGTTGACCGTGGAATGGTCCGTTTGGTTAAGTGACGAGGATCACGAGGACGTGATCGATTCTAAGTGGGGAGAGTTGTAAGACCTCAATATTTATGGCACACAGAGCTTTAAATGATGTACGTATAGTGGATGAAGCATAGTGTAAAAGTTAAAAGGTCAGAATCTGCCCAGAAAAGGGTGCGCGCCGCGCACCATAAGGTGTGCGCGCCGCGCACGTGGCCTGCGACAGAATTCAGCCTTTTTCTATTTTAAGTTTAATGAGGGGATTTTTGGTGTTTTCACTTGAGGCCGGATCTCAGGCCTTATCAGCTGGGTTGGATCCACTTTTGGATCATATTTGACATCCACGAACACTCTCAAGTATCTTAGAGAGAGGGGGAGATTTCTAGAGAGAGATTTGGGGTTTTGGTGAAGAAGGAGTTCGAAGTTATCAAAAGCTCGGGTTTTAAAGTTGTTCACCTCGTTCCTAGCTACTTTTTGGTTGTTGTGGTAAATTCTAACTCCGAATTTCATTGTTTGATTTTGATATTCAAGTTAGGGTTTGAACTTAAATTGTTGAGAAACCCATTTTAACTCATGAAGTGAGTTTAGTGATCTAGTAATCGGGATTATTGTTATTGTTGGTGGATTTTGGGTTGGTGAACAAATTGGCCATGATTAGAACTTGTAATTGAGATTAATCACTAGGTTAGTGATTATGGAAGTATTGAAACCCATTTGGTGTGTTTGAAAGACTAATTTTGAATTGAGTCAAAATTAGGGTTTATGGGTGATTTTGAGAATTTTAAGTGTTTTACACTTATGATTGGGTTAATTTGGCATATTAGGACCATTGTCACTAGTGTTAGTGATTATTGGTTAGTTTGGGCGCGTTTTGTGTTTATTAGTGCAATTGGTCGAATTTGCACTAAGTGTCGAATTGAGTTGGTTGTAAATCCACTCTAAATGTGTTGTTGTAATTGTGACAATGGAATAGGTACTTTCCATTGACGAGTTGCGGATTACTTGAAAGCATTCATCAAGGCGACAAGGTGAGTGTTAATATCCTATGTGCATATGTATGTGTAGGATGGGTGCGGGTCGAGTGAAGTGATTCTCGGCTATAGAGCTCACTTCACATATAGGTAGATTTGATGGACTTGTGTATAGGTCCAATCAGCACGGTTGTGCATTTTGGTTGACCACATTTGGCGAGGTGCACGTTTTGTGTGTACATTATCACACGTGGTTGTGATGTGGATGATATAACCCCAATGGCGAATGGTTTTGGATATGGAGTAGTGAGTCGCGTGTGTATGCGGATTTACGATGACGCATGTAGTTTCGGTCATCTTATTGAATTGTGAAAGTGAATCTCGTGTAGTTCGGATTCACGGTGATGCGTGTAGTTCGGTCATCTTATTGAGGTAGTGATCTCGTGTAGTTTCGGATTACTAAGGCTCCTGTAGTTCGGCCAACCTCGATGTTGTGTTGTTGAAGATAGTAGTCTCGTGTGTATGCAGATTTACTAAGGCTCGTGTAGTTCGGCCAATCTTCATTGTGGTAATCTTTTGGTTTCCGTATTCTGGTTAAGGGGTTAACCTTGGGCGGTTTACGCCTTGTTGTATATTGTTCTATTATTGTGATGTAGCTAACCCTCCGGGTGTAGCTTGTTGGAATCGTTCATAGCGCCGTTGGTGAACTTACTTGTTGTTGTTAGGTTGTTGCTTAGTGATCGTACGGTATGCTTAGCTTAGCTTGCCTTTATGCTTGGATGCTCCGGTATGCGGTATTTGTTTAATTGTGTGGCGTGTCCATTTTATACATATATATGTATGTAGTATATTATCACTCACTAAGCATTAGCTTACTGATAATGCTAAAAACGAACATATATTTCATAGCATTATCCCTCAAGAAAGACAAGCTTTTAGTTGCAATTGTTCTATTTACAAGTGATATTCGTTTAAATAATTAAAGGTGAAGACAAAAGACAGATTCGACGAATTGAAGACGCAAACGACAAAAAAGCTAAAAGGTACAAAGTACAATCAAAGTGATTCAAATTATTGATGAGAAACGTCTAAAAGTTACAAAAGTACGAGCCGCGAAACGCAAAGTACATGATATTAAATAGTACGAAAGGACATTCGAAAATCCGGAACCGGGACCAGAGTCAACTCTCAACGCTCGACGCAACGGACTAAAAATTACAAGTCAACTATGCACATGAATATAATATAATATATAATTAATTCTTAAAATTTTATATATATATATATATATATATATATATATATATATATATATATATATATATATATATATATATATATATATTATATTATATATTACAAACGTCGGCAAACTAGAAAACAAGAACATGTGAGCCGATCCAGCTGGCCATGCGATCGCATGGCCAGGATGCCCATATTTCATGCGATCGCATGAGCCTAAAAGGCTGGCCACATCTATAAATTTTGCAGTTTTTGGTCGAATGTTTGACATCTTTTTCTATCCTCTCTATCTCTCACGTAATATATATATATATATATATATATATATATATATATATATATATATATATATATATATATATATATATATATATATATATATATATATATATAATTTATAATTTTAATTTTAATTTAATAATAATAAGGGTATGTTAGCGAATGTTGTAAGTGTGTAAGTCGAAATTATGTCCGTGTAACGCTACGCTATTATTAATCATTGTAAGTTATGTTTAACCTTTTCAAATTAATGTCTCACAGCTAAGTTATTATTATGCTTATTTAAGCCGAAATAATCATGATGTTGGGCTAAATATTAAGATTGGGTAATTGGGCTTTGTACCATAATTGGGTTTGGACAAAAGAACGACACTTGTGGAAATTAGACTATGGGCTATTAATGATTTTTATATTTGTTTAATTGAATGATAGTTCGTTAATTTAATATAAAAATTACAATTGGACGTACCTATAAATAACCCCATACACTCGATCGGACACGATGGGCGGGATATTTATAAGTACTAATAATCGTTCATTTAACCGGACACGGGAATGGATTAATAGTTAATGGACTTATTAAAACAGGGGTGAATTACATACAAGGAAAATTGGTGTAATTATAGTTTAAGTCCCCAATTAGTTGGAATATTTGACTTCGAATATAAGAATAATTTGACGAGGATACTCGCACTTTATATTTATGACTGATGGACTGTTATGGACAAAAACAGATGGACATATCGAATAATCCTGGACAAAGGACAATTAACCCATGGTAATAAACTAAAATCAACACGTCAAACATCATGATTATGGAAGTTTAAATAAGCATAATTCCTTTATTTCATATTTCATCGCACTTTTATTTACTGTCATTTTATTTAATTGCACTTTTAATTATCGTACTTTTTAATTATCCTAATTTTATTATCATTTTATTTATCACAATTTTATTTATCGCACTTTAATTATTGTCATTTACTTTACGCTTTAAATTAAGTTATATTTATTTTTAATATTTTACATTTGGTTTTAACTGCGACTAAAAGTTTTAAAATCGACAAACCGGTTATTAAACGGTAAAAACCCCCTTTTAAAATAATATAGCGTTAAACTTGGCTAGATCCGTGTGGAACGAACCGGACTTACTAAAAACTACACTACTGTACGGTTAGGTACACTGCCTATAAGTGTTATAGCAAGGTTTAGGTATATCCACTCTATAAATAAATAAATAACTTGTGTAAAATTGTATCGTATTTAATAGTATTTCCCAGTAAAATATAAGCTATTTCGTATACACCTCTACGCATATCAAGTATTTTTGGCGCCGCTGCCGGGGAAAGTTAAACGTCGAAAGCGCAACGCTATAAATAAAAAAAAAAGATTTTTATTAAGTTTTAATTTCTTTTTTATAAAAATACGTTTTAAATATTAAAAATATAAAAATATAAAAGAAAATATATATATATATATATATATATATATATATATATATATATATATATATATATATATATATATATATATATATATATATATATATATATATATATATATATATATATATATATATATATATATATAAGAGTTTGTTTAAAATATATAAAATTATAAAATATTTCTATTTCTATTTTAGTTTGTAAAAATATAAGTTTTTATTTATTTTATATAAATACTTTATATAATTATAAAACAGAAAATTAAAAACAGAAAAAAAGTAAAAAAGTATACGGGCTTGACACGGTTGCAGCCCAGACTTCTGGCCCGGATCCAAGAACCATCGATCGCATAGCTCAGAGACGTAAACCTCATGCGATCGCATGAGGTTGTCTGACACGTCTGGTCTGAACCTGGTACTGCATTAATTACGGAGTATAATTTATTTATTATTATTATAAACAACAATTAGGGTTAATTATTTAATTAATTAGTTTTAGTTTTATTATTTTTGTATTTTTAGTTTTAATTAGCTTTATTAAATATATAAACTTATTACTTTTATAAAATAATAATATAAAAATAATATTTTTATAAAAATAAGTAATTTTATCATTTTTTATATCTTTTTATAAATTGTATATTTTAATCGTTTAATTCGTAATTTGTATTTTTCGTTCGTAATTAGTTTTAAGTGTTTTATTTTGCCGTAGTTATTTTTAATTCTAGATTTTTAGGCTTTGCCGTAAAATCCCTTAAATGCTTTTTCTTTAGATTAAGATTTAAGCGCCTTAGAATTTTACGACGTCACTTATCGCTTTAATATTTTATAAGTTTTAGTACCTTTTTAAATTATTACCGTTTTAGATATAGAATTTCTTTTAAGCTTTAATACCTTTAGATGTAACTTTTAATTCTTAGTTTTTAGACTTTTAAGTTTCGACGCGCTACGTTCTTTTTATTATTTTTTGACCTTTTATTTTTCGACCTTTTTCGACGCACTCTTTTTCTTTCTTATTTCTCGACGCTCTAGTTTTTAGGACATAGAGTTTTCTATTTCTTCTCTAAAATTTCTTTAAAATTTCGACGAAAAATTATTTTAAGTGGTTAAATTGATAGACATCCAAAATTTTCTGGTTCGTAGTAATAGTTGGATTTGTTAGTGGCGAGTTGTGGGCTTCCGATTTAAAGGGTCCTGGCTACCTGCTGCATCTATTGGCTATTCGAAACGTGGGCAAAATCAGAAAAGTCTATTAATTTGATAACTTATATAATTTTTATTTTTATAACTAATAGGATATTCAGTGAATGCACCGAGCAAAACGTTCACCACCTTTTATACGTTCACCACCTGTAACTCGATTAAGACATCTAGCCAATATTGTCGCCGTTGATTTTTCTTTAAAATCGTCATCTAGTCGACCAAGTACTCCAATTCAAATTTCCGATAATCCATTTTTTGAACCCGACCTCACAATTGAGAATCCGGAGGATATTCAGGGACAATTTAGAGATCCTGAACCACTAATCATTCCTCCTGAACCACAAATCACTCATTCAGAGATTGTCGAGGAAGGAACCATTAAATCAGAATCCTTTAGTGATTCAGATTCAACAAATTCAATCATGAAAAATCTGGAACCTCTAAGTATGGAAGACCGAATGAGAGCTAAACGCACTGGCCAAGGTCACGCAATTACTCAACCAGACATTAATGCGCCGGATTATAAAATCAAAGGACAAATCCTACACATGGTAACTAATCAATGCCAATTTAGTGGTGCGCCGAAGGAAGATCCAAATGAACATCTTCGAACCTTTAATAGGATCTGTACTCTATTTAAAATCCGAGAAGTTGAGGATGAACAGATCTATCTCATGTTATTTCCCTGGACTTTAAAGGGAGAAGCCAAAGATTGGTTAGAATCGTTACCTGAAGGGGCGATTGATACATG
Organism: Rutidosis leptorrhynchoides; assembly: GCF_046630445.1. Classification (NCBI taxonomy): domain Eukaryota; kingdom Viridiplantae; phylum Streptophyta; class Magnoliopsida; order Asterales; family Asteraceae; genus Rutidosis; species Rutidosis leptorrhynchoides. The sequence continues at coordinate 644,719,351 of NC_092336.1, forward strand.
GGACGTTTTAGTTGAAAAATTTCTTAAACAATTCTTTCCGGCATCTAAAGCCGTGAGACTTCAAGGAGAAATTGTTACGTTCACGCAAAAGCCAAATGAAACTCTTAATGAGGCGCGGACAAGATTTGGAAAGTTGTTAAGAGGATGTCCGCAACATGGTTTAGATACTTATCAAATAGTACAAATATTCTACCAAGGATGTGACATCACTACAAGAAAAGACATCGATATAGCAGCCGGTGGTTCCATTATGAAGAAAACCGCAACTGAATCTTACAAAATTATTGATAACACTGCTTCCCACTCACATGAGTGGCTTCAAGAAAAAGATATCATTAGATCATCTAAAGCGGCTAGAGCCGATTCTAACCATGACTTTGATTCCATTTCCGCAAAGATAGATGCTGTCGAGAGACGAATGGAAAAGATGACTAAAGATATTCACTCAATAAGAATTAGTTGTGAGCAGTGTGGAGGACCACATTTAACAAAAGATTGTCTCAGTATTGAACAAACAATGGAACAAAGAGAGAATGTTTCATACATGAACCAAAGGCCTGGAAATAATTATCAGAATAATTATCAACTGCCAAGACCAATCTACAATCAAAATCAGAATTATAACCGAAATGTTCCATACAACAATCAACAAGGTCCTAGCAATCAACAAGTATCCAATAATACTTACAACCAGCAAAGACCTATTTTTCAAAATAAACCACCACAAACCGATGATAAAAAGCCAAATTTAGAAGACATGATGTCGAAGCTAGTTGAATCTCAAACGCAGTTTTTCACATCTCAGAAACAAACCAATGAACAAAATGCTCAAGCATTTAGAAATCAACAAGCTTCTATTCAAAATTTAGAACAAGAAGTAAGCAACCTAGCAAGGTTGATAGGTGAAAGAAAACCGGGAAGTCTACCTAGTGATACAAGAAGTGGTATTACACTTAAACCACCTGAAATGCCTGTAATTTCTGATGAAGCTATTCCTACTCCACAAGAACCACAATCTTAGCAAGAAAAGGAAACAGAACCGGTAGTTGAAAAGGTTAATGAAGATAAAACAATTAAGGCTAAACCTTATGTTAAACCATACCAACCATCGCTTCCTTACCCGAGTAAAATGAGAAAAGAAAGACTTGAAGCCGAGCAATCTAAATTCTTGGATATGTTTAAACAAATAAATGTAAATCTTCCTTTCATTGATGTGATTTCAGGAATGCCTAGATATGCTAAATTCTTGAAAGATCTAATCACAAATAAAAAGAAAATGGAAGAACTCTCGGTTGTTACAATGAATGCTAATTGTTCTGCAGTGCTATTGAATAAGATACCAGAAAAATTATCAGATTTAGGAAGTTTCACAATTCCATGTTTTCTGGGTAGTTTTCGTTCAATAGAAGCATTGGCAGACTTAGGTGCTAGTATAAATTTAATGCCGTATTTACTATACGCTAAACTAGACCTTGGAGAATTGAAACCAACAAGAATAAGCATACAACTAGCCGATTGATCAGTAAAATATCCTAGAGGGATAATGAAAAACATGCTAGTTAAAGTTGGTACTTTAGTATTTCCAGTAGATTTTGTTATTCTGGACATGGAAGAAGATTCTAGAGTTCCTCTCATATTAGGAAGACCATTCTTAAACACTGCTAAAGCAATAATAGACGTGTTTGGTAAGAAACTGACCCTAAGTATAGAGGACGAGAGTGTTACCTTTTCCGTTGATAGAGCCATGCAACAACCACAATCTGCAGATGATACATGTTATTATATTCAAACTATAGATTCACATGCAGAATTGTTAGAAGAATTTCCAGAATTACAAGGAATAGGAGAATGTTCTTTAGGAGAAGGAACTGAACCAATTGATGAAGCTGAAATGTTAGCCACACTTATGGCTAATGAATATGAACCAACAACAGAAGAAATTCAAATGCTAAAAGAAGAAGACAGATATCGATATAAATCATCGATAGAAGAACCACCGACATTAGAGTTAAAACCACTTCCAAACCATTTGGAATATGCTTATTTACATGGTGAATCTGAATTACCTGTAATGATATTGTCTTCTCTTACGGAAAATGAAAAATCTCAACTCATTTCTGTGCTAAAAGCTCATAAACCAGCTATTGCATGGAAGATTCATGATATTAAAGGGATAAGTCCTTCGTATTGCACACATAAAATCCTTATGGAAGAAGGCCATAAAATGTATGTGCAACGCCAAAGAAGACTAAATCCTAATATGCAAGATGTTGTTAAGAAAGAAATTATTAAACTGCTCGATGCAGGTTTAATTTATCCAATCTCTGATAGTCCATGGGTAAGCCCAGTTCAATGTGTACCTAAGAAGGGTGGCATGACTGTCATCACAAATGAGAAAAATGAGCTTATTCCTACTAGGACTGTAACAGGATGGCGTGTTTGTATAGATTATAGAAAATTAAATGACGCCACCAGAAAAGATCACTTTCCGTTACCTTTCATTGATCAAATGTTGGAAAGATTAGCCGGAAATAGTTACTATTGTTTTCTTGATGGTTTTTTCGGATACTTTCAAATTCCAATCGCACCCGAGGACCAAGAGAAAACCACGTTCACGTGCCCTTATGGTACTTTTTCTTACAAACGCATGCCATTTGGACTTTAAAATGCCCCTGCAACCTTTCAAAGGTGCATGATGGCGATTTTTCACGACATGATAGAAGAATGCATGGAAGTTTTCATGGATGACTTTTCAGTCTTCGGTGATACATTTGAATCATGTCTAGTTAATCTTGAACGAATGCTTATTAGATGCGAACAATCAAATCTAGTACTTAATTGGGAGAAATGCCATTTCAGGGTTAAAGAAGGCATCGTTCTTGGTTATAAAATCTCAAAGGAAGGAATTGAAGTGGATAGAGCTAAAGTAGATGTAATTGCTAAACTTCCACATCCCACCAATGTTAGAGGAGTTAGGAGTTTTCTAGGGCATGCCGGTTTTTACCGACGTTTCATAAAATAATTTTCTAAAATTGCCACTCCTATGAATAAACTCCTAGAAAAGGATGCTCCATTCATCTTTTCAGATGAATGTATCAAATCTTTTAATATTCTTAATGAAAAACTCACTAATGCGCCGATCATGATAACGCCAAATTGGAATCTACCATTTGAACTCATGTGCGATGCAAGTGATTTTGCAATGGGAGCCGTTTTAGGACAAAGGATTGAAAAACGATTTCAACCTATTTATTACGTTAGTAAGACGTTACAAGGAGCACAAACAAACTACACAACTACTGAAAAAGAACTCCTTGATATTGTCTTTACTTTTGACAAATTTCGTTCATATCTCGTTCTAGCAAAAGCGGTGGTCTATACCGACCATTCTGCTCTAAGATACCTATTTTCGAAACAAGATGCCAAACCACGATTAATCCGTTGGATCTTACTCTCACAAGAGTTCGATATTGAAATTCGAGATAAAAAGGGAGCAGAAAATCTCGCCGCTGATCATCTTTCTCGTCTTGAAAATCCTGAATTAGAAGTTCTAAATGAATCGGCCATACAAGATAACTTTCCTGATGAATATCTACTGAAGATAGATTATAATGAAATTCCATGGTTTGCAGACTATGCAAACTACTTAGTATGTGGATTCCTTGAAAAAGGGTTGTCATACCAAAAACGAAAGAAATTCTTTAGTGATATAAAACACTATTTTTGGGAAGATCCACATTTTTTTAAAAGTTGTCCCGATGGAATAATACGCCGATGTATATTCGGAGATGAAGCTAGTCAAATCTTAAACCATTGTCACACAGGACCAACAGGAGGGCATTATGGGCCTCAACTCACAGCAAGAAAAGTTTACGATGCTGGGTTCTATTGGCCTACAATTTTCAAAGACGCACACCTTCTTTGCAAATCCTGTGATGCATGTCAAAGGGCCGGAAAAATAAGTCAACGTGATGAAATGCCACAAAATGTCATTCAAGTATGTGAAGTATTTGACGTTTGGGGTATTGACTTTATGGGTCCATTTCCAAAATCTCATAATAATCTCTACATTCTCGTTGCCATTGATTATGTATCTAAATGGGCGGAAGCACAAGCTCTCCCAACTAACGATGCACGAGTTGTAGTCAACTTTTTAAAACATCTTTTTGCAAGGTTCGGAACACCGAAAGCTTTAATAAGTGATCGGGGTACTCATTTTTGTAATAATCAACTTGAGAAAGTTCTCAAAAGATATGGAGTAACTCATAAAATCTCAACCGCTTATCATCCACAAACAAGTGGACAAGTTGAAAATACCAACCGAGCTTTAAAACGTATTCTAGAGAAAACCGTTGAATCAAATCCGAAGGAATGGTCCATGAAATTGGAGGATGCATTCTGGGCTATTAGAACAGCCTACAAAACTCCAATTGGAACCACACCTTTTAAACTCGTTTATGAAAAAGCATGTCACCTTCCAGTAGAAATTGAACATAAAGCATTTTGGGCTTTAAAGACATGTAATCTTGATTTACATGAAGCTGGACGTCTACGGTTAAGTCAACTAAACGAATTAGAAGAATTAAGACATGAAGCATACGAAAATTCATTAATCTATAAAGAAAGAACGAAGAAATGGCATGATAAAAGAATCAGAAGTTCAAAAGAATTTAAAGAAGGAGACAAAGTTCTTCTTTTCAATTCACGATTCAAGTTATTTCCTGGAAACTTGAAATCTAGATGGTCTGGACCATTCATAGTCAAAAGAGTTTTCCCGTACGGCACAGTAGAATTAATAAATTCAAATGGGATTGAATTTAAAGTTAATGGTCACAGAGTTAAATATTACATAGATAGTCCAATGGAAGTTGAAGATGAAGTTAATCAGAATTTCGACACCACAGCTAACTAAGTGTGAGAAAATTCGAATCTTTTTAGGATAATATGTATTTATGTTAGAGTTAGATATTCTGTTTTCGTGTAGTTTTCAAGAATGGAATCCGAATGGTCTTTCCCTAGCAGACCCTAAAGAACTAGTCTTCTCCCTCCATTCTGAATTTTTATTTTTTTTAGGTTTTACGAGATGAAGATTTCCTTTGAACTAAACCATGGTCTAATGGTACATGCTATGATTACTAAACGTAATAATGACACCCTTCTGAGTGAATTGGTATCATTCATAAGAGGTAAAATGGACGGAGTAAGAAAAGAACTCAGGAAAGATCATCATAAGATACATTTTGGTAAAGGCAAATCAAAGTCCGCAACAAAAAGAAGAGCACGACATCTTGAAAGATGTCATAAATGCAGAAAATGGTCACACGAAGGTAAATGTTCAAATAATCAAATATATTCAAATACCGAATTTGTTACTTTATGCAGAGAAGGACCGTTCATATGTTTAGAAAAAAAGATATTGAAGAATCGAGGTTACGCTTATGTAGCTATGGAGAACCAAATCACACGACTCTCCTATGAGTCGGCTAAAGCAGGTCTCTGAGAATTCTATCTCACAGGTAAGTATGTACTGTTTTTATTTTTTTTATTTATTGCTTTTAACTTTTTAATAATAAACGCTGAATCGTTCGCTATAAAGTATTAAATTGGTATTCAATAAAATTAGGTATGCGTAACTGAAATTATTGATATCATACAAAAATTTATTACATCACTGCGAAATTTACCGTTTATTCTTAAGGTATAAATATCTTTAATCAATCAACCCAAAATATTTCAAAAATTCGTCAGGAGTAAAACTAGGTTATGGAATCAAAATTACTTTACCAAAAAGAGGGGCATATATTTTTGATAATATTTGATTGATTAAAGTGGGATAAAAGACCAAAAAGAATTTTTTTTATTTTAATTTTTACCTTGTTTTTAATTAATATATAAATATTAAATTAATATTGTAAACTTTTTAAAATCAATATATTTAAGTTTGTAAATATTTGAAAAATTAATATTTTTAATATAAGTTTGTATGTATAAAAATATTAATGATATGAATTTTTAATTTTATGCATTTTAAATTTAAGTTTGGTGTGAATTTAAAAATAAAAATTTACTTTATTTCATTAAGTTAAAAATTTGATATCTAAAAATTCGTCGTGAGTTGAAAACTAGGTCGTTGAACCGAAATTACTTTACCCGAGGGCGGGACGAGAAATTTTATTATCATTATTTTTAATCTTATTGAATTAAAGTATGCCAAAAACATTAAAAAAAACCCAAAAATCTTTGCTTTTAAAACAACGCTTAAAAAGTAACAAATTTTAAAACTTTGTTGAGAGACGGACTAGGACTAAGATCCGAAACGCCCTCATTCTTAAAGAAACAAAATTTTAAATAATATATTAATTGTTTCATTAGTCAAAGGTTTTTATATAACAAAAAAGGACCCCATGCGATCGCATGGGTTTTACACTTCATATCCATGCGGTCGCATGGAGGCCAAAAACTGGTCAGATTACAAAAGTCCATCGAGTCTGTTCTGTATCACACCACCACACACACAAACACACGAGCATACACACATATAATCACCAAAAATCACCAATTTTCAACCAAATTAAACAATTTTCTTGCTATAATCCGCTTTAATCATGAATTTGTTAAGAAGTTTTTCAAGAAAGGTAACAATTACACCCCTAAACTCTTTAAATTTGAATTTTAGTGTTCTTGAGCTATTTTTTACCTAATTTAATTTTGTTAATTTCTAGTGTAATTAGAGTTAAATTGTTAGTATATTATGCATGTATAACCTAGATTGATGCTATTTAACATGATTTGAAGCAAAAAAACTTCAAAATTTTTAGAAATCTAGAGTTTGTGTTCTTGAGCAATTTGGGGTTTTTTGATATAAACAGGTTATGGCCGATTTTTGTGATGAATTATTGCTAAATTAAGTAGTGTAACATGTTTAGGTAGCTAAATGATCCAAACTTTGATCCTAAACATGATTTTTGAGAATTAAAGTAGACTTTTTAGGTCTAAAATTCACGAACTTGATTAAATTGATGTAAATGCCATTTGAAACTTGTTTAATTGCTAGTAATGGTTATTTTAACATGTTATTTGAGTTGAATGCTTATGAACTTTGTAAACATTTTCATATATGCTTATTTGAAAAAGTGTAGAATTGTTAAAATTGTGAAAATGTGTATAAGTTTAATTTTGATTAAACATGTTATTGTAATTGTTTCAAGTTGTTATTTTGCTAACACTAATGCATATTTGGATGCACAAATTTTGTGTTTAATGTATTTTGCAGAGATTTACCGATACTGATGGTGCATCATCATCATCTAGGCAACCTGCTCCAGAACCTGAACTAGAAATGCAATATGAACCGGAGCAACAACAGGAACAACAACAACCTAATCAACACGTATCATATTATGATCCGCAACAAGAATATGTTAATGCCTACATACAATTTCCGATTCATCCGATAATAGAACACCCGACAATTCATGAAGAACAATTGCATCCTAATTTGAGATTTGATCGAAGCTGGAGAGATTATCCGACGTATCAAAGTAACAAATTCAAACTGGTAACGAAAAATGTAGAAGTACCGAGGGTAATCGATTGGGAGCCTTTGAAAAGGGTCCAACTAGTTAACTCAGTTAGACAGCATCTGATCCAAAGGTATGGTAGCTCTTCTTTTTCCGATTGGGAATGTTTATTCACCATTCGTAGGCCTGTATATAAGGAATGGTGTGTTGAGCTTATGAGTACTATATCACTTAATGCGGATGTAGTTAGGTTAGATGATAGAAGTTTTCTTAGATTTTTACTTGACCGTAGGATGTACAGGATGTCCATGCTGGACATGGCCAGGGCTTTACAGATTTACATTCCTGGTGAATTACTACTACCCGATTGTACAAATTTGATTTATCATGGTGAGCGGGTAGATAGGAATTTTGACGCAGACGCCGTCTAGAGGCGTATGTCAAATTATAATGTTTTTTCGCTGGGAGGAAGACACTCCTATTTAGATATTAACAAAGCAGAGCTACGTATTATACATAGATTTTTAGCTAATTCGATTACACAAAGAGGTAAAAACAAGGAAAAGATGACCTTACACGACTTATTTTACCTTAAGTGTATTCGAAACACTAGAAGCTTTGCTAATATCCCCTATTGTGTTGGTTTTTATCTGTCCAAAATAGTACCAGGAATACAGGACGGGGGAATAATAAGAGGAGGTTTTTTTTTACTCTCATTGGAGAGTATTTGGGTGTAGAAAGGGATCAAGGAGGTCCACTGATGGTGTGTAGGGAACAGGTTGATACTTTAGGATTGAAGGTCTATCAGGGTGCAAAGGTATTAAAGAGCAGACGTAATCAGGCAATACCATATGATGGCCTTCATCCACAGGTAGAGAGAGGTTCAGATGAGAAAATGGAGGAACCGGATGACATTAGGGATGTCATTAGGGAGGCTATGACTGACGTCTACCAGCGTATAGATGAGGAAGAAATGACAAACGAGGATAGACATAGGCGGTATGAACATTGGCAAGTCGAGAATGTGTACGAGTATTCCAGGCAACGACAGCATGATAGATGGCACTATCATCAGCATCAGATCATGAGCCAGCTATAATCTCAGGTATCAAATAACTACGTACCGACCCGACCTGCTTACTATCCTCCACACCAGCCCGATATGCGACCACCATTTACTCTCTACGACCCTAACCAGGCCTATCAGTACACCTATAACCAACCGTGGAACCTGCCTGACGATGAAATGTCCCGTTCTTATTGATTAAAAACGTTCCATATTAATTGATTTCGTTGCGAGGTTTTGACCTCTATATGAGACGTTTTTCAAAGACTGTATTCATTTTTAAAACAAACCATAACCTTTATTTCATAAATAAAGGTTTAAAAAGCTTTACGTAGATTATCAAATAATGATAATCTAAAATATCCTGTTTACACACGACCATTACATAATGGTTTACAATACAAATATGTTACATCGAAATCAGTTTCTTGAATGCAGTTTTTACACAATATCATACAAACATGGACTCCAAATCTTGTCCTTATTTAAGTATGCGACAGCGGAAGCTCTTAGTATTCACCTGAGAATAAAGATGCTTTAAACGTCAACAAAAATGTTGGTAAGTTATACGTTTAACCTATATATATCAAATCGTAACAATAGACCACAAGATTTCATATTTCAATACACATCCCATACATAGAGATAAAAAATCATTCATATGGTGAACACCTGGTAACCGACATTAACAAGATGCATATATATAAGAATATCCCCATCATTCCAGGACACCCTTCGGATATGATATAAATTTCGAAGTACTAAAGCATCCGGTACTTTGGATGGGGTTTGTTAGGCCCAATAGATCTATCTTTAGGATTCGCGTCAATTAGGGTGTCTGTTCCCTAATTCTTAGATTACCAGACTTAATAAAAAGGGGCATATTCGATTTCGATAATTCAACCATAGAATGTAGTTTCACGTACTTGTGTCTATTTTGTAAATCATTTATAAAACCTGCATGTATTCTCATCCCAAAAATATTAGATTTTAAAAGTGGGACTATAACTCACTTTCACAGATTTTTACTTCGTCGGGAAGTAAGACTTGGCCACTGGTTGATTCACGAACCTATAACAATATATACATATATATCAAAGTATGTTTAAAATATATTTACAACACTTTTAATATATTTTGATGTTTTAAGTTTATTAAGTCAGCTGTCCTCGTTAGTAACCTACAACTAGTTGTCCACAGTTAGATGTACAGAAATAAATCGATAAATATTATCTTGAATCAATCCACGACCCAGTGTATACGTATCTCAGTATTGATCACAACTCAAACTATATATATTTTGGAATCAACCTCAACCCTGTATAGCTAACTCCAACATTCACATATAGAGTGTCTATGGTTGTTCCGAAATATATATAGATGTGTCGACATGATAGGTTGAAACATTGTATACGTGTCTATGGTATCTCAAGATTACATAATATACAATACAAGTTGATTAAGTTATGGTTGGAATAGATTTGTTACCAATTTTCACGTAGCTAAAATGAGAAAAAATTATCCAATCTTGTTTTACCCATAACTTCTTCATTTTAAATCCGTTTTGAGTGAATCAAATTGCTATGGTTTCATATTGAACTCTATTTTATGAATCTAAATAGAAAAGTATAGGTTTATAGTCGGAAAAATAAGTTACAAGTCGTTTTTGTAAAGGTAGTCATTTCAGTCGAAAGAACGACGTCTAGATGACCATTTTAGAAAACATACTTCCACTTTGAGTTTAACCATAATTTTTGGATATAGTTTCATGTTCATAATAAAAATCATTTTCTCAGAATAACAACTTTTAAATCAAAGTTTATCATAGTTTTTAGTTAACTAACCCAAAACAGCCCGCGGTGTTACTACGACGGTGTAAATCCGGTTTTACGGTGTTTTTCGTGTTTCCAGGTTTTAAATCATTAAGTTAGCATATCATATAGATATAGAACATGTGTGTAGTTAATTTTAAAAGTCAAGTTAGAAGGATTAACTTTTGTTTGCGAACAAGTTTAGAATTAACTAAACTATGTTCTAGTGATTACGAGTTTAAACCTTCGAATAAGATAGTTTTATATATATGAATCGAATGATGTTATGAACATCATTACTACCTCAAGTTTAGTAGGTAAACCTACTGGAAGTGACAAGAAATGATCTAGCTTCAAAGGATCTTGGATGGCTTGAAAGTTCTTGAAGTAGGATCATGACACAAAAACAAGTTCAAGTAAGATTTTTACTCGAATTAAGATAGTTTATAGTTATAGAAATTGAATCAAAGTTTGAATATGAATATTACCTTGAATAAGAAAGATAACCTACTATATATAACAAAGGTTTCTTGATCTTAGATGATTACTTGGAATGGATTAGAAAGCTTAGAAGTAAATTAGTAAACTTGAAGGGATTTTTGAAGTGTTATTGAAGTGTTCTTCCTATGATGATTATAGCTTGATTCTTGAAGTGATTTTTGATGAAGATGATGATTAACTACTGGAAAAATACGTTCATAATAGTGTGTGTGTGTTGAGAGAGAATTAGAAAGAGAATTGGAAGTGAAATGGAGTGAATGATGAGTGGTAATTGGTGAGTGGTGAGTGGGGTTAAAAGGAGTTCTAGTTAGTTGACTAGCTCATGGTAGAAGTTAAAATTGATTAGTCATACATGACATAATCAAGAGTGGAATCCCATGCTAGTTCCTATTGGAATATACTCATAGTAAGTACGTTTTGAAGCTGTGTATAATACGGGTAAGAATACGACTAGAATTCTTGATGAAAGAAAAGAATGGAAAAGTAACTGTAACCATTTTCGTTAAGTATGAATGTTTTGATATATGTCTTGAAGTCTTCCAAAAGTATTTTAATACATCTAAATACACTACATGTATATACATTTTAACTGAGTCGTTAAGTCATCGTTAGTCGTTACATGTAAGTGTTGTTTTGAAACCTTTAAGTTAACGATCTCAATTAATGTTGTTAACCCATTGTTTATTATATCTAATGAGATGTTAAATTAATATATTATCATGATATTATGATATATTAATATATCTTAATATGATATATATACATTTAAATGTCGTTACAACGATAATCGTTACATATATGACTCGTTTCGAAATCCTTAAGTTAGTAGTCTTGTTTATATGTATATAACTCATTGTTAATATACTTATAGAGATACTTACTTATCATAATCTCATGTTAACCATATGTATATCCATATATATATCGTCATGTCATTTTTACAAGTTTTAACGTTCGTGAATCGCCGGTCAACTTGGGTGGTCAATTGTCTATATGAAACATATTTCAATTAATCAAGTCTTAACAAGTTTGATTGCTTAACATGTTGGAAACATTTAATCATGTAAATATCAATCTCAATTAATATATATAAACATGGAAAAGTTCGGGTCACTACAGTACGTATCCGTTAAATAAATTTCGTCCCGAAATTTTAAGCTGTTGAAGGTGTTGACGAATCTTCTGGAAATAGATGCGGGTATTTCTTCTTCATCTGATCTTCACGCTCCCAGGTGAACTCGGGTCCTCTACGAGCATTCCATCGAACCTTAACAATTGGTATCTTGTTTTGCTTAAGTCTTTTAACCTCACGATCCATTATTTCGACGGGTTCTTCGATGAATTGGAGTTTTTCGTTGATTTGAATTTCATCTAACGGAATAGTGAGATCTTCGTTAGCAAAACATTTCTTCAAATTCGAGACGTGGAAAGTGTTATGTACAGCCGCGAGTTGTTGAGGTAACTCAAGTCGGTAAGCTACTGGTCCGACACGATCAATAATCTTGAATGGTCCAATATACCTTGGATTTAATTTTCCTCGTTTACCAAATCGAACAACGCCTTTCCAAGGTGCAACTTTAAGCATGACCATCTCTCCAATTTCAAATTCTATATCTTTTCTTTTAATGTCAGCGTAGCTCTTTTGTCGACTTTGGGAGGTTTTCAACCATTGTTGAATTTGGATGATCTTCTCGGTAGTTTCTTGTATAATCTCCGGACTCGTAATCTGTCTATCCCCCACTTCACTCCAACAAATCGGAGACCTGCACTTTCTACCATAGTGCTTCAAACGGCGCCATCTCAATGCTTGAATGGTAGCTGTTGTTGTAGGAAAATTCTGCTAATGGTAGATGTCGATCCCAACTGTTTTCGAAATCAATAACATATGCTCGTAGCATGTCTTCAAGCGTTTGTATCGTCCTTTCGCTCTGCCCATCAGTTTGTGGATGATAGGCAGTACTCATGTCTAGACGAGTTCCTAATGCTTGCTGTAATGTCTGCCAGAATCTTGAAATAAATCTGCCATCCCTATCAGAGATAATAGAGATTGGTATTCCATGTCTGGAGATGACTTCCTTCAAATACAGTCGTGCTAACTTCTTCATCTTGTCATCTTCTCTTATTGGCAGGAAATGTGCTGATTTGGTGAGACGATCAATTATTACCCAAATAGTATCAAAACCACTTGCAGTCCTTGGCAATTTAGTGATGAAATCCATGGTAATGTTTTCCCATTTCCATTCTGGGATTTCGGGTTGTTGAAGTAGACCTGATGGTTTTTGATGCTCAGCTTTGACCTTAGAACACGTCAAACATTCTCCTACGTATTTAGCAACATCGGCTTTCATACCCGGCCACCAAAAATATTTCCTGAGATCCTTGTATATCTTCCCCGTTCCAGGATGTATTGAGTATCTGGTTTTATGAGCTTCTCTAAGTACCATTTCTCTCATATCTCCAAATTTTGGTACCCAAATCCTTTCAGCCCTATACCGGGTTCCGTCTTCCCGAATATTAAGATGTTTCTCCGATCCTTTGGGTATTTCATCCTTTAAATTTTCCTCTTTTAAAACTCCTTGTTGCGCCTCCTTTATTTGAGTAGTAAGGTTATTATGAATCATTATATTCATAGATTTTACTCGAATGGGTTCTCTGTCCTTCCTGCTCAAGGCATTGGCTACCACATTTGCCTTTCCCGGGTGGTAACGAATCTCAAAGTCGTAATCATTCAATAATTCAATCCACCTACGCTGCCTCATATTCAGTTGTTTCTGATTAAATATGTGTTGAAGACTTTTGTGGTCGGTATATATAATACTTTTGACCCCATATAAGTAGTGCCTCCAAGTCTTTAATGCAAAAACAACCGCGCATAATTCCAAATCATGCGTCGTATAATTTTGTTCGTGAATCTTCAATTGTCTAGACGCATAAGCAATCACCTTCGTTCGTTGCATTAATACACAACCGAGACCTTGCTTTGATGCGTCACAATAAATCACAAAATCATCATTCCCTTCAGGCAATGACAATATAGGTGCCGTAGTTAGCTTTTTCTTCAATAACTGAAACGCTTTCTCTTGTTCATCATTCCATTCAAATTTCTTCCCTTTATGCGTTAATGCAGTCAAGGGTTTTGCTATTCTGGAAAAGTCTTGGATGAACCTTCTGTAGTAACCAGCTAGTCCTAAAAACTGGCGTATGTGTTTCGGAGTTTTCGGGGTTTCCCACTTTTCAACAGTTTCTATCTTTGCCGGATCCACCTTAATACCTTCTTTGTTCACTATGTGACCGAGGAATTGAACTTCTTCCAACCAAAATGCACACTTTGAAAACTTAGCGTACAATTCTTCCTTCCTCAATACTTCTAACACCTTTCTCAAATGTTCACCGTGTTCTTGGTCATTCTTTGAGTAAATAAGTATGTCATCAATGAAAACAATGACAAACTTGTCAAGGTATGGTCCACACACTCGGTTCATAAGGTCCATGAACACAGCTGGTGCATTAGTTAAACCAAACGGCATGACCATAAACTCGTAATGACCGTAACGTGTTCTGAAAGCAGTCTTTGGAATATCATCTTCTTTCACCCGCATTTGATGATACCCGGAACGTAAGTCAATCTTTGAATAAACATACGAGCCTTGTAGTTGATCAAATAAGTCGTCGATTCTCGGTAGTGGGTAGCGGTTCTTGATGGTAAGTTTGTTCAACTCTCGGAAGTCGATACACAACCTGAATGTACCATCTTTCTTCTTGACAAACAAAACAGGATCTCCCCACGGTGATGTGCTTGGTCGAATGAAACCACGCTCTAAAAGTTCTTGTAATTGGCTTTGCAGTTCTTTCATCTCACTGGGTGCGAGTCTGTAAGAAGCACGAGCTATTGGTGCAGCTCCTGGTACAAGATCTATTTGAAATTCAACTGATCGTTGTGGGGGTAATCCCGGTAATTCTTTCGAAAATACATCGGGAAATTCTTTTGCAATGGGAACATCATTGATGCTCTTTTCTTCAGTTTGTACTTTCTCGACGTGTGCTAGAACAGCATAGCAACCTTTTCTTATTAGTTTTTGTGCCTTCAAATTACTAATAATATGTAGCTTCGTGTTGCCCTTTTCTCCGTACACCATTAAGGGTTTTCCTTTTTCTCGTATAATGCGAATTGCATTTTTGTAACAAACGATCTCTGCTTTCACTTCTTTCAACCAGTCCATACCGATTATCACATCAAAACTCCCTAACTCTACTGGTATCAAATCAATCTTAAATGTTTCGCTAACCAGTTTAATTTCTCGATTCCGACATATATTATCTGCTGAAATTAATTTACCATTTGCTAATTCGAGTAAAAATTTACTATCCAAAGGCGTCAATGGACAACTTAATTTAGCACAAAAATCTCTACTCATATATCTTCTATTCGCACCCGAATCAAATAAAACGTAAGCAGATTTATTGTCAATAAGAAACGTACCCGTAACAAGCTCCGGGTCTTCCTGTGCCTCTGCCGCATTAATATTGAAAACTCTTCCGCGGCCTTGTCCATTCGTGTTCTCCTGGTTCGGGCAATTTCTAATAATGTGGCCCGGTTTTCCACATTTATAACAAACTACATTGGCATAACTTGCTCCGACACTACTTGCTCCGCCATTACTCGTTCCGACACCATTTGTTCCTTTCGTTCTATTAACCCCTGGTCCGTAGACCTCACACTTCGCCGCGCTATGACCATTTCTTTTACACTTGTTGCAAAATTTGGTGCAGAACCCCGAGTGATACTTTTCACACCTTTGGCATAGCTGCTTCTGATTGTTGTTGTTGTTGTTACGGTTATTATTGTTGTTGGGATGATTGTTGTAGTTGCTGTTATTGTTGTTGTTGTTGTTGTTGTTGTTGTTGTTGTTGTTGTTGTTGGGCCGTTTGTTGTAGTTGCGATTGATGTTGCGATTGTTGGGATAATTGTTGCGATTATTGTTGTAATTGCTGTTGTTGTTGTATTGGTGATTCTTATCACCGTTTTCCTCCCACTTTCTTTTGACTTGCTTCACATTGGCCTCTTCAGCAGTCTGTTCTTTAATTCTTTCTTCAATCTGGTTCACTAGTTTGTGAGCCATTCTACATGCCTGTTGTATGGAGGCGGGCTCGTGTGAACTTATATCTTCTTGGATTCTTTCCGGTAATCCTTTCACAAACGCGTCGATCTTCTCTTCCTCATCTTCGAATGCTCCCGGACACAATAGGCACAATTCTGTGAATCGTCTTTCGTACGTGGTAATATCAAATCCTTGGGTTCGTAACCCTCTAAGTTCTGTCTTGAGCTTATTGACCTCGGTTCTGGGACGGTACTTCTCGTTCATCAAGTGCTTGAATGCTGACCACGGTAGTGCGTACGCATCATCTTGTCCCACTTGCTCTAGATAGGTATTCCACCATGTTAACGCAGAACCTGTGAAGGTATGCGTAGCGTACTTCACTTTGTCCTCTTCAGTACACTTACTTATGGCAAACACCGATTCGACCTTCTCGGTCCACCGTTTCAATCCGATCGGTCCTTCGGTTCCATCAAATTCCAAAGGTTTGCAGGCAGTGAATTCTTTGTAGGTGCATCCTACACGATTTCCTGTACTGCCAGATCCAAGGTTATTGTTGGTATGTAGCGCAGCCTGTACTGCGGCTATGTTTGAAGCTAGAAAAGTACGGAATTCCTCTTCATTCATATTCACGGTGTGTCGAGTAGTCGGTGCCATTTCCTTCAAAATAGTCAAATGGAACAAGTTAATCATACAGAATATTAAGAGTAGTTAATAGTATTTCGTAGCATAATATGAACTTATTTATAAAAGCTTTTTCTTCATATTAGCATTTTATAAGTTTAAATTCGGGTAGTACCTACCCGTTAAGTTCATACTTAGTAGCTAATATACAATTCAACTACTACAATTCTATATGAAAAACTGATTGTAATAATATTTCGCGTTCAAACTTTTATACAATATTTTACAAACTTACAATACCGCTTATTTTACATAAAGCATGAAATATAGCACACAATAACTTTGATACAAGATAGTTGTGAAGATAATTCTAGCTAGTACACAAGTCGTTCAGCAAAGGCAATAAAGACACGTAATTCATACGTCCAGAAACAAGTCATGCATTCTGGTTTTACTAGGACTACTTCCCATCCTTGGTCTTGTGGAACATAACCGTTATGGCCGTTGATAAGACAGCGTGTTTTAACATCGTCAAAGGGACGAGGGTTACGTAATGACCAACAGTCTCGTAATAACCTAAAAACCTCATTTCTTACCCCAATTACCGACTCCGTCACTTGTGGGAACGTTTTGTTTAATAGTTGTAGCCCGATGTTCTTGTTCTCACTTTGGTGAGAAGCGAACATTACTAACCCGTAAGCATAACATGCCTCTTTATGTTGCATGTTAGCCGCTTTTTCTAAATCACGAAGTCCTATATTCGGATATACTGAGTCAAAATAATTTCTTAACCCGTTGCGTAAAATAGCATTTAGGTTCCCCGCAATATATGCGTCAAAGTAAACACATCGTAACTTATGGATTTCCCAATGTGATATCCCCCATCTTTCGAACGAAAGCCTTTTATAAACCAAGGCTTTCTTGGAACGTTCTTCGAATGTCTTACAAACTGATCTCGCCTTAAATAGTTGTGCCGAGAAATTCTGACCGACTCTAGACAAGATTTCATCAATCATGTCTCCGGGTAGGTCTCTTAAAATATTGGGTTGTCTATCCATTTTGTGTTTTTATACTGTAAAATAGACAAGAGTTAGATTCATAAAAAAAATACTTATTAATACAAGCAATTTTTACATATATCATAAAGCATAAGCACACTATATTACATATATTACACCACACGAATACAACTATCTTATTCCGACTCGCTCGTTTCTTCTTGTTCGGTTTTGGTTCGTTTTGCCAAGTTTCTAGGGATATATGATGTTCCCCTAATACGAGCCGTCGTTGTCCACATTGGTTTAAAAAAACCTGGTGGTTTAGAGGTTCCCGGGTCATTGTTACAACTTAAGGACTTCGGGGGTTGACGATACATATAAAGTTCATCGGGGTTGGAATTAGATTTCTCTATTTTTATGCCCTTTCCCTTATTATTTTCTTTTGCCTTTTTAAATTCAGTTGGGGTAATTTCTATAACATCATCGGAATTCTCGTCGGAATCCGATTCATCGGAGAATTGGTAATCCTCCCAATATTTTGCTTCCTTGGCGGAAACACCATTGACCATAATTAACCTTGGTCGGTTGGTTGAGGATTCTCTTTTACTTAACCGTTTTATTATTTCCCCCACCGGTTCTATTTCTTCTTCCAGTTCCGATTCTTCTTCCGGTTCCGACTCTTCTTCCGGTTCCTCTTCGGGAACTTGTGAATCAGTCCACGAATCATTCCAATTTACATTTAACTCTTGATTATTATTAGGTGAGTCAATGGGACTTGTTCTAGAGGTAGACATCTATCACATAATATCAAATACGCTAAGAGATTAATATATCACATAATATTCATATGTTAAAAATATATAGTTTCCAACAAAAATGTTAAGCAATCATTTTTAAAGAAAACACGGTCGAAGTCCAGACTCACTAATGCATCCTAACAAACTCGATAAGACACACTAATGCAAATTTTCTGGTTCTCTAAGACCAACGCTCGGATACCAACTGAAATGTCCCGTTCTTATTGATTAAAAACGTTCCATATTAATTGATTTCGTTGCGAGGTTTTGACCTCTATATGAGATGTTTTTTCAAAGACTGCATTCATTTTTAAAACAAACCATAACCTTTATTTCATAAATAAAGGTTTAAAAAGCTTTATGTAGATTATCAAATAATGATAATCTAAAATATCCTGTTTACACACGACCATTACATAATGGTTTACAATACAAATATGTTACATCGAAATCAGTTTCTTGAATGCAGTTTTTACACAATATCATACAAACATGGACTCCAAATCTTGTCCTTATTTAAGTATGCGACAGCGGAAGCTCTTAGTATTCACCTGAGAATAAACATGCTTTAAACGTCAACAAAAATGTTGGTGAGTTATAGGTTTAACCTATATATATCAAATCGTAACAATAGACCACAAGATTTCATAATTCAATACACATCCCATACATAGAGATAAAAAATCATTCATATGGTGAACACCTGGTAACCGACATTAACAAGATGCATATATATAAGAATATCCCCATCATTCCGGGACACTCTTCGGATATGATATAAATTTTGAAGTACTAAAGCATCCGGTACTTTGGATGGGGTTTGTTAGGCCCAATAGATCTATCTTTAGGATTCGCGTCAATTAGGGTGTCTGTTCCCTAATTCTTAGATTACCAGACTTAATAAAAAGGGGCATATTCGATTTCGATAATTCAACCATAGAATGTAGTTTCACGTACTTGTGTCTATTTTGTAAATCATTTATAAAACCTGCATGTATTCTCATCCCAAAAATATTAGATTTTAAAAGTGGGACTATAACTCACTTTCACAGATTTTTACTTTGTCGGGAAGTAAGACTTGGCCACTGGTTGATTCACGAACCTATAACAATATATACATATATATCAAAGTATGTTTAAAATATATTTACAACACTTTTAATATATTTTGATGTTTTAAGTTTATTAAGTCAGCTGTCCTCGTTAATAACCTACAACTAGTTGTCCACAGTTAGATGTACAGAAATAAATCGATAAATATTATCTTGAATCAATCCACGACCCAGTGTATACGTATCTTAGTATTGATCACAACTCAAACTATATATATTTTGGAATCAACCTCAACCCTGTATAGCTAACTCCAACATTCACATATAGAGTGTCTATGGTTGTTCCGAAATATATATAGATGTGTCGACATGATAGGTCGAAATATTGTATACGTGTCTATGGTATCTCAAGATTACATAATATACAATACAAGTTGATTAAGTTATGGTTGGAATAGATTTGTTACCAATTTTCACGTAGCTAAAATGAGAAAAATTATCCAATCTTGTTTTACCCATAACTTCTTCATTTTAAAACCGTTTTGAGTGAATCAAATTGCTATGGTTTCATATTGAACTCTATTTTATGAATCTAAACAGAAAAGTATAGGTTTATAGTCGGAAAAATAAGTTACAAGTCGTTTTTGTAAAGGTAGTCATTTCAGTCGAAAGAACGACGTCTAGATGACCATTTTAGAAAACATACTTCCACTTTGAGTTTAACCATAATTTTTGGATATAGTTTCATGTTCATAATAAAAATCATTTTCTCAGAATAACAACTTTTAAATCAAAATTTATCATAGTTTTTAATTAACTAACCCAAAACAGCCCGCGGTGTTACTACGACGGCGTAAATCCAGTTTTACGGTGTTTTTCGTGTTTCCAGGTTTTAAATCATTAAGTTAGCATATCATATAGATATAGAACATGTGTGTAGTTAATTTTAAAAGTCAAGTTAGAAGGATTAACTTTTGTTTGCGAACAAGTTTAGAATTAACTAAACTATGTTCTAGTGATTACGAGTTTAAACCTTCGAATAAGATAGTTTTATATATATGAATCGAATGATGTTATGAACATCATTACTACCTCAAGTTTAGTAGGTAAACCTACTGGAAGTGACAAGAAATTATCTAGCTTCAAAGGATCTTGGATGGCTTGAAAGTTCTTGAAGTAGGATCATGACACAAAAACAAGTTCAAGTAAGATTTTTACTCGAATTAAGATAGTTTATAGTTATAGAAATTGAATCAAAGTTTGAATATGAATATTACCTTGAATAAGAA
Source organism: Rutidosis leptorrhynchoides (assembly GCF_046630445.1). Taxonomy (NCBI): domain Eukaryota; kingdom Viridiplantae; phylum Streptophyta; class Magnoliopsida; order Asterales; family Asteraceae; genus Rutidosis; species Rutidosis leptorrhynchoides. The sequence continues at coordinate 644,740,105 of NC_092336.1, forward strand.
AGATAACCTACTGTATATAACAAAGGTTTCTTGATCTTAGATGATTACTTGGAATGGATTAGAAAGCTTGGAAGTAAATTAGTAAACTTGAAGGGATTTTTTGAAGTGTTCTTGAAGTGTTCTTCCTATGATGATTATAGCTTGATTCTTGAAGTGATTTTTGATGAAGATGATGATTAACTACTGGAAAAATACGTTCATAATAGTGTGTGTGTGTTGAGAGAGAATTAGAAAGAGAATTGGAAGTGAAATGGAGTGAATGATGAGTGGTAATTGGTGAGTGGTGAGTGGGGTTAAAAGGAGTTCTAGTTAGTTGACTAGCTCATGGTAGAAGTTAAAATTGATTAGTCATACATGACATAATCAAGAGTGAAATCCCATGCTAGTTCCTATTGGTATATACTCATAGTAAGTACGTTTTGAAGCTGTGTATAATACGGGTAAGAATACGACTAGAATTCTTGATGAAAGAAAAGAATGGAAAAGTAACTGTAACCATTTTCGTTAAGTATGAATGTTTTGATATATGTCTTGAAGTCTTCCAAAAGTATTTTAATACATCTAAATACACTACATGTATATACATTTTAACTGAGTCGTTAAGTCATCGTTAGTCGTTACATGTAAGTGTTGTTTTGAAACCTTTAAGTTAACGATCTCAATTAATGTTGTTAACCCATTGTTTATTATATCTAATGAGATGTTAAATTATTATATTATCATGATATTATGATATATTAATATATCTTAATATGATATATATACATTTAAATGTCGTTACAACGATAATCGTTACATATATGTCTCGTTTCAAAATCCTTAAGTTAGTAGTCTTGTTTATATGTATATAACTCATTGTTAATATACTTATAGAGATACTTACTTATCATAATCTCATGTTAACCATATGTATATCCATATATATATCATCATGTCGTTTTTACAAGTTTTAACGTTCGTGAATCGCCGGTCAACTTGGGTGGTCAATTGTCTATATGAAACATATTTCAATTAATCAAGTCTTAACAAGTTTGATTGCTTAACATGTTGAAAACATTTAATCATGTAAATATCAATCTCAATTAATATATATAAACATGGAAAAGTTCGGGTCACTACAGACGACATAAACTGGAACCCCTATCCAGATTGATATAGTTTCGTTGGTGATTTCTATGATTTTTATCTTTTTATTATTTCTATTTATTTATGTTTAAACATATAATATTGTGATATTTTAATGTAAGTTTTAATTTTTTTTATTATGTTGTACTAATATTTCATATTTGATTTGAAAGTGGGATGTTAAGTCCCATTTCAAATTACCATGCATGTTATTATTTGTATGTATGTATATTGTCTATTGTACACAACAGGGTAAAACAGGGCATTTTCAAAGACTGGCATTAAGTTCAGCAAAAGCTACTAATTTTGACGACAAAACGAAAAATAAATGTGATGTAACAACAAGACGGAATGAACAAATGATGTGCACCATTTATCATTCAACAAACAAACGCCAATATGTTTGGAAACTTTGGTAAAATTTAATCATTTTTCTACGCTAATCACCCTCAATAATTTAAATTGTACCGATTTCTTGCAAATGAGGGCATTGCAAGATCTTAAGTGTGGGAAGAGGTTAAATTCTTTCAGATTTTTAACCTTTTAAATTTAAACACTTGGTTACCATTAAAAATACTAGCAACGCAGTAGTTGTATTAGAATCTAGTGCTCTCTGATAATAAAGAACAGCCCTAGTCTTATATACTGACTACCCAATTCTAGTAAAAGTTTTCAAAATTTTTAATTAAATGAACTCAAAATCATGTTTATACAAATTTATGAACGATAAAACTAGGTGTTAACACCGAAATTATTGTTACCTCGGAAAGGACATAAATTGAGAAACAACCTAAAATGTTAGAATTCATTTAAAATGGAATAGAGGAAAATAAAAAGGCAAAGAAAGGAAAATAAAAGCCAAGTGTGGGAAAAATTTACCTAGTTATTTAGAACATATATCACATATTTTTGTAAAAATAATTGAAAATACTTTTGTTTTGGACGATATTTATCAGTTTTACCCAGTTTATTGTAATATAAAAGGAAGTAAAGTCTTCCGAAAAAGACACGCGCTTCTTGATTTAGGTCAGGAAGTTGTCATCCAGACCAGTTGTAGAGTCTACGAAAAACCTTGAAAAGTTTTCTCGAAAATCAGCTGGAAATCCACGGACCTCAGCATCAAACAGGGTCACCAAGTGGTCAGACTTATCCTAACCATGAGAGGATCTGTCTCGTACAATGGGGGGGCACCGTGCAAATTAGCTTATAAGACTAATGAATCAGATCCCCAGAAAGGATAATCTCCTTAAAGATCAAAAATCAGCTTTTAAGACTGTTATTACTCAATCCTTGAGATTGACCTTAAAGATTGAGAATTCAAACTCATGAAATTCGATGATATCTAAACTCGAGCTTGAACGAGAAAATATTTTGATCAAATTACAAACCGATTTGTTTTCTGAAAACCCATTTTTAATGCGTTCATTACCATTGAACGTAAAATCCTAAGAATTCACCTGAAATTCATTAGGTCACCTGAACCAAATCGGGTGTCAACCATAAGAACGGTGGTTGCATAGCATGGTCGAAGACAGGACCTTGTGCCAGACCGAAAAACTATAGGGTGATCTTTACTATTGCTCCTACAAAGGATAGTAATTGCATCCGACACGATATAGACCATAATCAAAAGCATGTCACGGGACATTGTCTTAACAGTTGCTTATTCAACGCTTTCCTTTACAACCGGACGGTAGTTTACCGAAAGGTAATATACAGAGCAAGTATACTGGACGTGTTGCTTTCCCAATACAAGGTTAGCAAGTGGGTGACACAAAACCGCAAGTTTTGAGCTATAACTTTCAAATCTGAAACCCACAAAACCCACAAAAACAATTTCGCAAACACCGGTGAAGGGTTATTATGAAAAACTTATCTAGGGTAAAAGCTAGATTTAATTTTCAAAAGATCAAATGTTTTCATAAAGATCCAATTTCCTTAAGGATCTAAATTTTCATAGTCATGTGGGACTGTAAACCACAACGTTACTATCATTGTTCATACCGCCAAATCGAAATCACTGATGTACAAAGTGTGAAGAATAAAGAAGTGATTCTAGTATTTTTATTTCAAGACTATATTGCTTGAGGACAAACAACGCTCAAGTGTAGGAATATTTGATAATGCTAAAAACGAACATATATTTCATAGCATTATCCCTCAAGAAAGACAAGCTTTTAGTTGCAATTGTTCTATTTACAAGTGATATTCGTTTAAATAATAAAAGGTGAAGACAAAAGTCAGATTCGACGAATTGAAGACGCAAACGACAAAAAAGCTAAAAAGTACAAAGTACAATCAAAGTGGTTCAAATTATTGATGAGAAACGTCTAAAAGTTACAAAAGTACGAGCCGTGAAACGCAAAGTACAAGATATTAAATAGTACGAAAGGACGTTCGAAAATCCGGAACCGGGGCCAGAGTCAACTCTCAACGCTCGACGCAACGGACTAAAAATTATAAGTCAACTATGCACATGAATATAACATAATATATAATTAATTCTTAAAATTATATATATATTATATTATATATTAAAAATGTCGGCAAACTAGAAAACAAGAACATGTGAGCTGATCCAGCTGGCCATGCGATCGCATGGCCAGGATGCCCATATTTCATACGATCGCATGAGCCTAAAAGGCTGGCCACATCTATAAATTTCGCAGTTTTTGGTCGAATGTTTGACATCTTTTTCTATCCTCTCTATCTCTCACGTAATATATATATATATATATATATATATATATATATATATATATATATATATATATATATATATATATATATAATTTATAATTTTAATTTTAATTTAATAATAATAAGGGTATGTTAGCGAATGTTGTAAGTGTGTAAGTCGAAATTCTGTCAGTGTAACGCTACGCTATTATTAATCATTGTAAGTTATGTTTAACCTTTTTAAATTAATGTCTCATAGCTAAGCTATTATTATGCTTATTTAAGCCAAAATAATCATAATGTTGGGCTAAATATTAAGATTGGGTAATTGGGCTTTGTACCATAATTGGGGTTTGGACAAAAGAACGACACTTGTGGAAATTAGACTATGGGCTATTAATGATTTTTATATTTTTTTAATTGAATGATAGTTCGTTAATTTAATATAAAAATTACAATTGGACGTACCTATAAATAACCACATACACTCGATCGGACACGATGGACGGGATATTTATAAGTACTAATAATCGTTCATTTAACCGGACACGGGAATGGATTAATAGTTAATGGACTTATTAAAACAGGGGTGAATTACATACATAGAAAATTGATGTAATTATAGTTTAAGTCCCCAATTAGTTGGAATATTTGACTTCGGATATAAGAGTAATTTGACGAGGATACTCGCACTTTATATTTATGACTGATGGACTCTTATGGACAAAAACCAGATGGACATATCGAATAATCCAGGACAAAGGACAATTAACCCATAGTAATAAACTAAAATCAACACGTCAAACATCATGATTATGAAAGTTTAAATAAGCATAATTCCTTTATTTCATATTTCATCGCACTTTTATTTACTGTCATTTTATTTAATTGCACTTTTAATTATCGTACTTTTTAATTATCGCAATTTTATTATCATTTTATTTATCGCAATTTTATTTATCGCACTTTAATTATTGTCATTTACTTTACGCTTTAAATTAATTTATATTTATTTTTAATATTTTACATTAGGTTTTAACTGCGACTAAAAGTTTTAAAATCGACAAACCGGTCATTAAACGGTAAAAACCCCTTTTAAAATAATAATACTACTTATATATATATATATATATATATATATATATATATATATATATATATATATATATATATATATATATATATATATAGTTTTAAAAATATAGCGTTAAACTTGGCTAGATCCCTGTGGAACGAACCAGACTTACTAAAAACTACACTACTGTACGATTAAGTACACTGCCTATAAGTGTTGTAGCAAGGTTTATGTATATCCACTCTATAAATAAATAAATAACTTGTGTAAAATTGTATCGTATTTAACAGTATTTCCCAGTAAAATATAAGCTATTTCGTATACACCTCTATGCACATCACTTACCCTCTCGTTGTTGATTTTTTTTTTTTTTTTTTTTTTTTTTATAGATTTGCATGGATGCGGTGGCTCGGGTAAGCGGGAACTAGTGGACTCGCGTAGTTGCTTTAGAAGGCTTGCTTTTGGATTGATTAGGATTTGGTAGCGTATCCCCAATCGTCATGCTCGGCTTTTATCTTGTGATTAAATTCATGTGGTCGGAACATGTATTTTGTACTTAAAGGGGTAATTTGTGCATATGTGGGCCCGATGTCGTAAAACTTATTTTATTATTGGAACGTGTTAGTTTTAACGAGTATTAAATGTTGTGTAAACCGTTTCGTCTAAAAGTGTCGGGAAGTCGAAGATCATTAAACGAAAAATTGAAAATCCGGATAGAAGCTGCCAGGCCTTGTGCGCGCAGCGCACTAGGAGTGGTGCGCTCAGCGCACCCTACTGTTATAAAAAAAAAATTTATTCCGCGTTTTTGGTTAGTTAACGGGTTGGGTTGTTACACTTGAGGACCCCTAGCTTCGAGTACCTATAATAATTAACATAAGTATTGCATGACTTGATTACCTACCGAAAAACAACGAATATCAAAATTTACCAAAATAAAGCACAAAACGTAATAATTCATGTGGTGAAATATGCCAATGAGCAAAAACTTTAAAAAATAAGCATTCATTCCAAACAAGAACACCAACCTGAATAACATCTGAAGAGTCAATGACTTTGTAAAGCTCAGCCATATACGTTTACTTTGACCCTTTTCAAACATGTTATGGCGAACTAAATCATTGAATCCATCCCGGTTTTCCTCCGTTTGCAGCACCACCACATTTTTCTTCAAATGCATATACAAAGTTGGCACACAAATTAGTGAAAGTTCTAATTACCAAGTAACAAATAAGTTACAAAAAAGCAGCAATGACTTTGTTAACAGAGATAAAATTCTTTTGGTGTTAAATGTAACCACAATTGCTACTACGATGTCCAAAATATACCTATACATATAAATGCTTAAAATATATACTGAAAGAAAGATGAAGCTAATTACCTTGAGAACCACTGGCCATATTGAGTAATGCCCTATTGAGAACCACTGGCCCTATTGAGTAATGCATTCAAGTCCAATAAAAAAGAAAAACGTAAATTCAAACATCCGACAATATATATATATATATATATATATATATATATATATATATATATATATATATATATATATATATAAAATCAAAAAGCAATTATAAAAATCAAGTAACAAATATAAAAACTTACCAAACAACCGTGTAGTATGTAATACCTGAAATAACAACATTCATGAACAACACATAAAAATTAATCTGTATCTAATAAATACGCACAAAACTGAGATTTTAAGAAACAAACTAACGCAGCTATTGAAACAAATAGACTTATAAAAAGATGAACATAATCAAAAAGTTAAAAAAAAGGACAGACCAACATTACCTGTGAAATGTTACTTAACAGATAACAATCCAGTAATGCGTAAAACCTGAAACATAAATATAGATTATAGTGGTTTATAACACACATTTTTCTTTGAAGGATTTCATCGAATAGTTGGTGGGCACCAGAGATAAACATAGACTATAGCTTAAAACAATCATCAAATTCAACAAATGGTAGAAAGAATCAGTGAATCATAGCACTCAATTAATCACAATAAGAATTCGACAACATCAAAATTTAAAAACGCATAAACAAATCCAAATTCAAAAGAGAACGAACCTCTTCCTTTACCAAGCTTTATCTCTATAGGTGAACATCTCTTGTGAACCCTAATTTCTTGGCAAACCTAATCTGATTTGATTTTTGATGAATCGATCCTGATTTTTGCTCGTGATTTATGATCATAGTACATTGAGAAAAACTTTGTTCGATAGTGATTGTTGCCTTCGATGATCATTTAGCAATTGATTAATCATGAAAAATCTACCCGCTATCCTTGTACAATAACGATTGATACGATGGAAATCAACCCGCTGACCTAGTTCAATAGTGATTCTCGCCTTCGATTTTTGAAGATAATGGTCGTAGAAGAGGCGTAATTACAGATCCATCTCTAATGCGTGTTTTTAATCTGCTTCTTTGAAGATGGTGGTTGTATGTTCTTGAAGAGAGAATTCATTGTGTTTCAGACTGGAAATTAGGGTTTATGAGAATGGGGTGAAGTGAGTAAATGGCGTGACCCCTATTCCTAGCAGATACTCCCGTATTTTTTTTACTGGATCAAGGGTATGATGGGAAGTTTCATGTGAGTGAATTTAGTTATAAAGTTATGGGTTAATCCAATAGTTATCAAGTAAGGGCAATGGAGGTCATTTTTTTTTTATCTAAGAGTTCAAATTCAATAATGCTAAAAAAGTATAACTCAATTTTTCTTTTCTTTTCTTTTAATGTATAGTATAAATATAAATATAGATATAGATTCTTATTACTAATTATTATTTGAAGTGTAAATATTTAATCAGGTATAATGATATACTCTGTATTACATAATATTAGTCGACCACTATACCATGTTAAAGATATGAGTATTTTCTTTTCCTTTTTTTTCGATGACTAAGAGCACTCCAAATAGTATGTGCCCTTCTCACGTTGTCCTTTTAGCCCTCGAGGGCGCCACTAACAACAAGCTAGCCCTCACTTAGTCCCGATGTTTCGCTTTGCATTTCATCCTTATAAAGCACATTTCAGAACGAATGTATTTGAATAAATGTGATGTACGATTAGCTTTAATGTTGTAATTTTTTTAATTAAATAATATAGTGGGTCACAATTTTTTTAAGGAAGTATGTAATGGTTGAGAGTGATTTAATTTTAAGTTAAGTGTGATGAGAAAGTGCTAATGTGATGGTCACCATTGATGAAGAAGTGTGTGTTACTCCCTTCGTCCTAAAAAAAACTGTTCACCTTTCTATTTTTAGCTGTCCTAAAGTTATTCTCTTTCTTTAAATATCATTAAAGTTCCAATTATGTCATTTTTAGTTTTGGAAATTCAACTTTAAATGTATCAATTAATTTATCAGTTACACTTTTTACCTATATTAATTGAGGGCAAATCAGACAATTCATTTATATATTTTAAATCTAAAAAAAAAAAAAGTTAAACGGAACTGTTTTTTTGGACCGAGTGAGTAGAATGGTGTGAAATTGTTAAATAAAATGAAGAAGGAATCTATTTAATGGCGGAATTCAAGGAAAGAAATAAAAGTGGCTGAGCACCAACACAACATACATATACTTCACATATACATCTATCATATATTATTATTATTGCTACTCACGTACGAATCCTTTATTTATTCCTTTCATCTGAATTTCAATTCCTGTGTTTCTCACGTACGTCATTTTCCTTTCAAACATAAAATTTATCTAACTTACTAAAATGTTTGTAGGATTAATGTGCAAGGTACAACATATAACTATATGGCCAACCTCATTTGAGCCTTCGGGGTCACACACATATACACCGAGACGTCAAATAAAATATATATATAATGTATATATATTACTCAAGTAATAAAATAGTAAATCGAAATTAATTCATTTACTATTCATGTGAATAGTAAATGAAATGAAATTAATTAATTTACTATTCACATGAAAGTGACATGATTGAAATTATTAATTATAAGTTTCATAAACTACCCCTAAAGTATTTGAGAAATACGACTTTTTAAAATATAGCATTGTATTTGAAAATGATCTTGATTTCTTTTGATTTGCTTTTTACTATCAAACAAACGAATCTTGATTTCTTTTGATTTACTTTATGCTACCAAACAAATGGGATATATTATATATTCATATATGTGTATCATATTACGAAGTAATTTTTGAATCATTCTAATGCTTTCGATGAACTAAAAGGAAAAACACATATTACATATTTTGGGTTCATAATATTAATCAAAGGTTGATTGATTATTACTTGGGTTTGGACTAGCATCCATTGACGTTGTTTGAAGTGTAGTGTGGACTATCCAAAGAGACGGTCATATTTTTGATCGTAGGTTTCTCTCCTTCAATCAGTTTCTTCAAGAAAGGTATATCGTTTACTCATCTTATGATTTATATTCTTGACAATTATTATGGTGTAACTGGATTTTTGGGATCGTTAATCATGTGCATGTTTCATTAAATAAGTGAAAATTTAATCTTGTATAAATTTTGTTCATAAAATAATTAAAGATTATTATTTTAACTATCCGCTGCGTTAATCTGATTTGGTAAAAGTACACACGATTTTCCAACAGTGGTATCAGAGCCGCTTTTACACCATCTTAATTGTCGCGTGATTTTCTTTAAATTTAGCTTTGTGGTGAATTGGTAAAAGTCGAAACCTTTTTGCTTTTTAAAGTCAACGCGGTTGATTTAGACTTAACCTCATGACGCACAAATATGATTGAAAGAATATCACTATTTTAAATTGTAGATTTAATTGTTATGGCTTGAATATTTATTATAATTGTTGATTGTTATATTCCATGGTTATACACATGCATTGTAACCATGGACAAGCCATATATAGGTTTTAATAATGTAGTTATTAAAATTGTGATTGCATACATAGCCCGTAATGCCCCGACCTATGTGATTGTTGTGATTGTTGATTACGGCAATATTATATCATGTTGATTATTTATTTTATTAGAAAGGCCATTTTGAAGCCAAAGTTGTATTGTATTTATTTTTCATTTTCATAGTATTGTATTTCAGTTTATTTTAATTTGTAAAAGTACTAGTTTAGTTGTATTTTCAAATTTAAATAAATGTAACAAGATGAAAATTGAAGATAAAGATGCAACACGAAGTTTGACTTAGAAGATGGCGAACAGGTCAAGTTGACAACGATGGCGTTTGTCAAGTTTTCACTTGATTCTTGAATTAAGTGGGAGCTACGATATTACCCTTAGTTTGACCTCTTGATCCCATGTCGGCTCATGGGATTAAGCATAGGATTTTTTGGGCTAGGCTATGTGTGTGTGATGCATGGTTGTGTTTTATTTTACGCATTAATATTTAATGGTTGATTATAATATATGCTAAATGTTTTTGATGAAAACCTTAAATAAAACCGGTAACGAGTTTCAAATATTAAAATTAATGATTTTAAATGGTTAAATTCTAACGAGTTTAAAGTTAAATAATTTTGAGACTCAAATTATATATATATGTTTTTTGATGAAAACATTAACTAAAACTCTAAACGAGTTTCAAAGATTAAAATTGATGATTTTAAAATAAGTTAAACTCTAACGAGTTTAATGATAAATGATTTTGAAAGTCAAATAAAATATATGGACGACATCTTTTAAAACTGTTTTAAAACGATACACGTTTGTGTATTTGTTATTTTTATATCCTATAAATTAAATAACAAATTATATCACAAACATAATCGACATATACAATTGGTTAAAATGTTTTTTTAACTAGTAGTGTAGCGAATCTTGTGTGCATGCATTATTCGTTGACACAAACTTTTTACAAAATACCCGTCAAATTTAAGTCATGCCATCCAATGAGCTTGCAAACACTCCTCGTTATTTTTCTGATCTAGTGAGACTAGGCTGAATTATAGCCACGAGGTGGATTTTTCGATCTAGTGAGACTAGCGTGAATTTCCACTGTTTTCAAATTGGACGACTTAATCGTATTCACGGTGAGACCTGAGTTCGAGGCAAGGATGAGACAAACATGTTAGTAGATAATAGTGGTTTGTTGAACTACACATATCTCAAGGTCTCATAAAGATCTAAGAGTTGCACTTGTAATGCAATTGGTACCCGTTACCTACCAATAGACTCCATAACTGCTAGCTGATCAACAGATGTGGCTATGGAACCTCTATGTGGATCTTAGGCTTTCGTAAATTAATTGTTTTTTTTATAATATTATAAAAACTTGGGTAGTTAATTTATTAAAGCTCAATATCGAAAATACTAAATTGAATCTTATATCTATTGTAGATGTCAAATAATCAAGACGTAAACCAAAACACACTTCCTTCTTTGTTGGAGAAGGATAAACTCAATGTTCAAACTTCCTAGACTGACACTGCAACCTGAGAATTGTTCTCAAGCATACGTGGAAGTTGAACAAAATTTAGAACCCTTATTCATACTTCCTGTTGTGGCAGTTGCTGCTGCTTAGCAAAATTTCTATCGGATGTTGTTCGATGATCAGGAAGAAATATGATTGAAGGGTGAAAAAGAATAAGCCGAATATTTTGTGGAAGGAAAATGACAAATCATTTGCTAGGAAAAATATTCCACCTTCCAAGAAGGAAAGCCCAACAAAAGACGCCGAATGTTTCCATTGTGGAAAGGTTGGCAATTGGAGAAGGAAGTTGTCCTATCTTCCAATCTGAGCTGAGAAAAGGCAACGCTGGTGAGACTAGCAAATCAGGTATATTCCATAAATAGTTATATACTTCTTCTAGTGATTCCTATATCTTTGTTAACTGGTTGTGGCCTTCACACCTGTAACAATATGAAGGGAATGAGAAGAAGTAATATACTAAAGAAAGGCACACTGGATTTGCAAGTAGGCAAGGGGGATCAAGCTTTTGTTAAAGCTATTGGTACCTCTGAACTTACTTCTCTAAGTGGTCTTATTGTTTTGTTGGAACAATAGCATTATGCTCTCAATACTGCGAGCGACATAGTTTGAAAGATGCTAGTTTTGAACTTGCATTTACACACTTAGATATTTCAGTTTCTAAGGATAATATATTTATCTTAATACCTATCCACGTGATGGTATTTTTGAAATTGATATGCATAGTGTAATTTCAAATGAGAATTCTGTGTATACCTACATCGCCAAAGTCTTCAAGCAAGACTTGAATAAGACCTATCTATGACATTGTCATATGAGTCATATAAACAAACAATGCATTTCAAAACTCCAGTCTAATGGACTTTTGGAATCAATTGGCTCTGAGTCATTTGATGTATGCGAGTCATGTTTATGTGAAAAGATGACAAATGCTTCTTTCTCCGATTTAGGTAAAAGAGCTAAAGATCTTTTAGGACTAATACATACTGTTGTATGTAGCCCTTTAAGAACAATGTATAGATTTAGTTAATTTTACTTCATTACATTTACAGATGAGTATAGTAGCTATGATTATGTTCACTTGCTGAAACATAAACATACAACTATTTTACCATTCAAAAGTATTCCAAAATGAAGTAGATAATCAGCTTGGAAAGACCATTAAAGCACTTCGCTCCGATGGAGTAAGTGAGTTTATGAGTCAAGAGTTTTTGGACCACCTAAAGAATTGTGGGATTGTCTCATGGTTCACTCTACCTTACACACCACAACACGATGGTGTGTCTGAGTAAGAGGAATCAACTTTACTTGATATAGTTTGATTTATGATGAGTCTGATTTCTCTACTACCGTCTTTTAGGGATATGTATGAGAGTCTGCTGCAGGCATACTCAATGTGATTCCAACTATGAAGGTAGAAAAGACACCATATGAGTTATGGCATGGGAAGAATCCCAAGTTGTCTTATCTCAAATTCTGGGGTTGTGAAGCGTATGTGAAGCATGACACTTCAAACAAATTAGTACCCAGAACTATCCAATGTTACTTTATACGATACATAAAGGAAACAACAGGTTACTACTTTTACTACCAAGCTGAAGACAACGTGTTTTCTGCTCGGTCTGCTGAATTCCTAGAAAGAGATCTTCTCTTACAAGAAGTCAGTGGGAGTAAAGTAGATCTTGAAGAAATTCAAGTACTTTAAAGTAACATACCTTCAATAAGCACTAGCAATCCACACGTTGAAACTGAGCACACTGTTGGTAAGCCAGAACGTGTTACACCTGCACCTTATAGATCTAGTAGAGCTCATCGGCTTATGAGGTTTAATTATCTGATTAATTCAGATAAACCTCAACTAAGGGATTATGATGAACCCTCTAGCTGTGTGAGGCCATATCAGATTCTGAATCTGAAAATGACTAGATTCTATGAATACAGATATGCAGTCCATGAAGGATAATCAAGTATGAGACTTGATTGATCTTCTACCCAATTGTAAGACAATGAGGTAAAAATGGGTCTTCAAAGGAAGACTGATATGGACGGTAATGTAAACACTTTTAAAGCTCTATTGGTGACAAAAGGTTATGATGAAAGTTTTTCACTAGTCGGGAGCCCTAAAACAATTAGGATACTTATTGCCATGGTTACTTTTCATGATAATAAAATATGGCTAATGGATGTCAAAACCGTTTTCCTAAATGGCGACCTAAGCGAGGACGTATATATGGTTCAGCCGGAAGGGTTTATGAATCCTAAGCATCCTAATAAAGTATGCAAGCTTCTAAAATCCATTTATGGATAAAAGCAAGCATCCAAGAGCTAGAATCTTAAGTTTAATGAGAAAATCAATTCTCAAAACCAAGATAAGCTCTGAGTTTACATTAGAGCTAGTGGGAGCAGAGTAGTCTTCTTGATCTTATATGTTGATGACATATTACTTATTAGAAATAACATTCCAACTTGCAAGATGTCAAGTCTTGGCTTGGAAAATGTATTTCCATAAAGGATCTTGATGAAGCTACTTATATTATTAGAATGAGGATCTATACAATAGATCCAATTGGCTTATTGGTTTGAATCAAAGTACATACATTATCTTGCAGAGATTTAGCATGCAAAACTCCAAGCATGGAGCTTTGCCAATGCAAAAGGGCATAACCTTGAGAAAGTCTCAAAAGTCCTATCACAGTAGATGAGATGAGACAAATGAAATGTATCACATATGCTTCGGCTATATGATCCATTATGTATGCCATGATATGTACTATACTCGATGTTTCGTTAGTTTTGAGTTTGACGAGTCATTGTCAACATAATCCGGGTGAAGTACATTGGATTGTTGTTAAGAATATTCTTTAGTATTTGCATAGTACTAATGATATGTTCTTGGTTTACGGTGGTTTGGAAAAAGAGTTAAGTATTAAGTTTTATACTTATTCTAGTTTCCAAACTGATCAAGATGATTCTCGATCCAGTCACGTTGTTTCTTTGTCATGATGGGCAAGACATTTGATTGGAAGAGCTCTAGGCATAGCACTATTGAACAATCTACAACAAAAACAGAATACATTGTTGACTGAGAAGCTACTCAGAAAGCTGTCTGGGTAAGGAAGTTCGTTGTTATACTCAGAGTAGTACACAACATTTAATCTTCTATAATATGTACTGTGATAGTTCGAGTGTTAATATACTTTTGAAAGAATCACATGTATATAAAAGTATCCGGCACATTCTTCAAAAGTTTGACTACATTCATTAAGTCATTAAGAGGAATGATATTAGTATTCTTAAAGGTTCATACAAATGATAATGTGGCTGACCCGTTCACGAAGCCCATGATGCACAACAAGCATGATGATCATGCTAGTAATATTGGACTTCGTTATGCTGCTGATCTTTTTCATTTGTAATTTAATATTTGGATATTTTTGGAACATTAAGCAGTTTTATATTAATGAACTGACATACTTGATATGGTCGTTTTCATTTATATCACTGTGTTCTATATTAGCATGTTTAATCCATGAATAATTGTTGATTATTCAAAATCTCCATAATCGGTCATGTTATGGGAATAACATGAATTAAGATTAATGTGAAATTTTGGTTATATTCATTGATGATGAATAGTTAACTTGTTGAGACCAAAATTCATATGTATTCATTGATGATGAATATTGGAATGACCCAACCATGAGATGTCACTACATGGATCGTAGTCAGTAGTGAATCTTTTAGTGATTATGTCTTTGTGTCCTTAGACTTGAGATGCACGCCCGTCTTGATGAGTGTAGCATTGTATTTTGATATGGTTAAACGTTGTCCTGAATAAGGCTGTTATAAAGGCCATTATTGGGTATAATGTAAAGCTCGTGATAGACACGTGTATACAATATAGGATTTGTTCCTCTAAAATGTTTGGAGTTAGATACTTTTTGAGCTCCTCGATGAATGAATAAGATATTTGTGTGGCCGCACCCAGATGTAATTAAGATGATACTTAATTAATTTGGTGATCTAATTCAGTTCTAAGATCGATAAATAAAATTGTTAAACAAATGAGAATGACCGATGATCCATATCTCAAGTTTAACTAAAGTATCTGAAACAAAAGGACGAATGACATTTAACACTTACCATAAACAGTTTCGAGAAACTATCCTCACGTGAATTTGGGGACAATGACGTGTTGCTAGACGCTTGTCATTGTTTGTATAGTTACTTGGTGTTGTGCCATGCACAAGTGGGAGTCTGTAGGATTAATGTGCAAGGTACAACATATAACTATATGGCCAACCTCATTTGAGCCTTCGGGGTCACACACATATACACCGAGACGTCAAATAAAATATATATATAATGTATATATATTACTCAAGTAATAAAATAGTAAATCGAAATTAATTCATTTACTATTCATGTGAATAGTAAATGAAATGAAATTAATTAATTTACTATTCACATGAAAGTGATATGATTGAAATTATTAATTATAAGTTTCATAAACTACCCCTAAAGTATTTGAGAAATACGACTTTTTAAAATATAGCATTGTATTTGAAAATGATCTTGATTTCTTTTGATTTGCTTTTTACTATCAAACAAACGAATCTTGATTTCTTTTGATTTACTTTATGCTACCAAACAAATGGGATATATTATATATTCATATATGTGTATCATATTACGAAGTAATTTTTGAATCATTCTAATGCTTTCGATGAACTAAAAGGAAAAACACATATTACATATTTTGGGTTCATAATATTAATCAAAGGTTGATTGATTATTACTTGGGTTTGGACTAGCATCCATTGACGTTGTTTGAAGTATAGTGTGGACTATCCAAAGAGACGGTCATATTTTTGATCGTAGGTTTCTCTCCTTCAATCAGTTTCTTCAAGAAAGGTATATCGTTTACTCATCTTATGATTTATATTCTTGACAATTATTATGGTGTAACTGGATTTTTGGGATCGTTAATCATGTGCATGTTTCATTAAATAAGTGAAAATTTAATCTTGTATAAATTTTGTTCATAAAATAATTAAAGATTATTATTTTAACTATCCGCTACGTTAATCTGATTTGGTAAAAGTACACACGATTTTCCAACAATGTTAACTTGTGTCCCTCGTTCAAAACAACCTAATGATGACGATGAATCAAATCGCAATGGGGATACACTTGCCGCCGGTAAACAACCTATGAAAAGGTTCGGTTCTCAGGTACATCTTTTGAACCAATATGAATATGAATTAATAAAATTAGTTGATGTAACTTATTGAAATATATGTAGTGAGAGAGAGAGAGAGAAAATTGATTGATTGATTTTTCACAATAAATAAATAGATTAAGTACATGGCGCTAAAAGCGTCAGGAGCGTATCGAAGTTGCACTCCGTGTACGGCACACCCATCCATGATGATGATGACTTCACCACAGAAGCAGTTACAAAAGAGTAACGATGCGGAATCAGAATCATCGGCTTCAGTCTCCGAGCTGTTCAGGTGGTCTTACCGGCAAACTGGAAGCAAGAATTCGAGCTCTGGCAGAGTGTGGGGGAAGGAGATGGAAGCAAGGATAAAAGGCATATCAATAGGTGATATGACGGCAGGAACGCTATCGGTGTCGGGTAGCTGTGGTATTGATCCGCCGCCGGTGGTATTGATCCAAGAGATTGAACCTAAAAAGTGGGTTGCTCAGGTTGAACCAGGTGTTTTGATCACCTTTATTTCCTTGCCGCGTGGTGGTAACGATCTTAAACAAATCCGTTTCAGGTAATTAATAATAATTACAAATAATCCATTGTTAATTGCCCGTACATAATTTACTGCACCATATATATATAATATATAACTATAACTAATATATATATATATATATAATATATAACTAATATACTTGAAAGTTGAAAGTCGGTATAACGTTTTGCTTGTTCGTGTAAGCTTGATAATGACACTGTAGTGTTTGTTGCGCTGTAGTAAAAAACCTCCGTTACTCCGGTTTGTTTCGTTTTTTGAAAATTCGATTAAGTAGTCGGTCAACATTGGTTAATCGGTCAAAACCGGATTCGCTAATCAAAGTCGGTCAATGCCAAGATTGACAACATTTTAATATTAATTTAAACTTCTTTTAGAGTATTTGAATAAAATAATTGATTTTAGACAATTATGTTATTGTTTATGTTTATGTTTATGTTTATAGTTTTCTTCTATATTTACTCATATATCTTTAAAATTTATTTATTTAAATGTATAAAAAGTACAATCATATTAATCCTCGATTAATCTCCTAAATGTCGATTACTTCTTTCAAAGTAAGTTCTGACCGATTACTCTCCGAATAGCGAGTTTTTGCAACCTTGGTTTGTGGTAAAAGCGTAATTTTGCTTTTGTAAAAGAAAAAAATAAATTGTGATTTGACTTTTTATTTCAGAATTGATGGCTCTGAATCAATCTTTCACTTATTATGCTATTTGATTACCTCTTAATGGAATGATTCAACGTTGAATATTGAACCATTCAGCATTCTGCACGTTTGTTTATAACATCCGAAGACAAATGGTGTTGAATGGTGCATCATTCAGTGTTGAACCATATAGACAGTTAGTGATATGGACTACCTCGACGACTTTTGCAAATCACGAGTACTATATGGGTCAATAAATCACCCTAATGACTATTTCGGCAATTTGATACAAACGAGTGAACGACAGAGACTATCTCGGTAATTATGTCATAATCATTTAATGGATATTTATGTATCCATTTTAGATATTCAGCTTAGACCATGAATATTGCCGCATGATGAGTGATTTTTTGGAGCATCAGGCCTTCATCACGCTTGTAACCCGGCGTGATGGAGGAAAAGTTTTGCAATTACTTATTGATATCTATCTACTTTTGTATTAATTATTTCAGTTACTACAGATCATAGAAATGAAAGCAATGTTTTAGTATGGCCTAGCCAGGGGCGGAATATATAAGGGGCAGGGCGGGGCACCCGCCCCAGCTGAATTTTTTTTTTAAAAAAATTTTACACTAAAAAAAAAAATTTTACTAAAAAATGTTGGTGATTTTAGTGTCATCCAACTATCATTTTAGCTGATTGTGATTTACTAGAAAGCAGGAGTTGACTAGTGATACTTAACATGGGTTCGGTGAGTGCGGAGTGCAAGTCAATAAGAGTGAACTAGACACTGGCGCACGGTAATGGCGGGGGGTCCAAGGGGCAGAGCCCCTGGCTGGGGCAGCGCCCCGAAACAAAAACGTTTTGAGTGATACGTTTTAATGAAACGTTTAAATAAAACGTTTTTTCCCGCTCCTTTTTCAACCGTCATAACCATTCATTTGGTAACCGCCAAAACTGTTTTATATAATCAGTTTTGGGAAACTGCTTTCATATTCTTATTCAATTTTCACACATAACGAACACACAAATCTATTCACATAAATCGCGTTCTTCTTGTCTGGAAACGATTTGCATTTCTAGTCTTATCCCAATTGAAATTTCGTGTAACCCTAGACAAGGAGGGTCGAAATATTCAATTAGAAAAATGTTTCACGATTCTAGAAATATCCGGATTATCTGTTTACATACCCTGTTTCTAACAAAAAAATAAGGTTTTTTTTAGTGTTCGCCCCAGCTATCAATGAAAAATTCTAATAAATTTTTACACCCGCCGCATCTGTGGCCGGGTTCCAGTTCCGCCACTGAGCCTAGCTAATTAAACCTACAGGTGTGGTACTGTTTACGTACATCTACTTCAAATTGATGACAAACATGGCAACGCATATTCATGTTCATGTCATATAATTGATGTAAATCGATCACATTATATTATAAGAATACAATTTGTCAAAATCTATTTAACAGGTATGTATAGCATACTTTTATTTATTTAGTAACATCAAGGACCAGAAGTTGACTTCTATTTATAAATGTCATTAACTAGTTTTCGAACTCTCGCTTGGCGCTGGGGGTTCGATTTTTAATGTATTTTATTGTGTTTAGTTACGGAGCACGCGAATGAAAAATCAACATATATGATAAGTACCCTAAATATTTAGCGTTTTTTTAAAAGCGTCCGTTTTGCGTATAGTTAGTGACATTGTGTTCATAAAATTATTTTGAGTTTAAGGATGGTGTCGGAAAAATTTAACTCGTTGCGAGCGAGAAGATATGACCTGTTGTATATTTGAGTGGAGTTTATTTAAGATATTTTATGAAAATTTTGATTTGACGATTTAACCCCTGTGTTGGGGCCGATTTTAATTTTGAACAAAGTGTGGGGGGCTTTTGTGATCTTACTTGAAAGAAAGAAGGGAAAAGAAAAAAAGGAAAAAAAAAAGGTGAAAAGATGAAAATACCCTGAGACTATTCATAAGTTTTGTCTAATATGGTAATGGTAATTCTTATGGCAGCCGGGAAATGTTTAACCAGTGGCAAGCGCAAAGATGGTGGCAACAGAATTTCGAAAAGGTCATGGAACTTTACAATGTCCAGAAGTTAATTAATCGACAAGCGTTTCATCCCCTTCCAACAACTCTTAAATCAGAACACGATACTGCGCAGCTCGACTCAAGGGTATGTTGGTAAATAATAACCCCACGGCCTTTTTGGGTTTAGAAGCTTGTAGACGTAGTCACACTTTTTGATAAAATATGCATGGTTGATTTTGTTTATTTAACAGAGTTTAAAATTTGAATCTATTGGAAACAATCCTCTAAAACAAACTTTGAGTAAGGAAAGACAACTTGAGAACCAGGACTCAACCCTAATGAGTTCGGACTATGACTCGTCTACTCTCACAGCTACTCCAAAAGTATCAAGCATTAGTGGCACTAAAACGGAAACATCATCATCATCATCATCATCATCATCAATAATAGATGCCTCGGCCACAAGTGCTAGCTCATCAAAAGAGGTTGAGGCTGATCAATCAGGAGAGCGTTCCATCAGCAACGTTAGTGATGTTGATAATGAATGGGTTGAAGAAGATGAACCTGGAGTCTACATAACTATCAGACTTGTTCCAGGCGGCTCAAAGGAACTCAGACGTGTCAGATTCAGGTTAGTAGTAACAATCATGCTTATAATAATAATAATAACAATAACAATAATCAAAATTCTGAACTAAAAGTAACACATGATATGTATATATGTTACCAGATCATGTAGTTATTATGACAGTAATCGGCATGTTAAATGTATGTAGCCGTGAAAAATACGGAGAGGTGCACGCGAGACTCTGGTGGGAAGAGAACCGAGCAAGGGTGCACAAACAGTACTTGTGATTAATTGAAGAAATATACAGATTTTGAGGGATATGATTTTGGTTCCTAAACTTTGCCTTTTAATTGTTCTTTGCCTCTACATACATATGCATATATATGTTGTACCCTTTTATGTTGTATTCTTCGTGTTACAAGAGCAAAAGAATGTTTCAATGATACCACGGTTACACTTGTGTACTCGCAGGGTTAGAGGTCTCGGGTTCGAGCCTCGTCACCCGCTCTAAGAATTGAAATATATTCCTTGAAGGTGGCCCAAAGGGAAGGTTTTACCGACCCGCTCCGGGACTAAGATCCGGCCCGCCTGCCCCTCGGGATGGTTAAAGGGTCGGATCCTCAGAGTGTGGTTCGGGTTTCCTGCCCGAAAGCGCGTGTGTGTGTACAAATGATGACTAGGCTTCGGTCCGGACTGATCCAAGCTTGTCTTTCAAAAAAAAAAAAAAAAAAAAAATATAGATGTGAAAAGAACCAAAGACAGCTAATAGTAGCTTGTTGCAAATTTTGACACTACTTCATCACTGATAGTTGAAAGCTCCATGTATAAGACTAATATATACTAACTGGTTTATTAATGTTGGAAACTAAACTTGATTTGGGATATTTGTTTTGGATATGGGCTTGCAAGTATACAAGTATATGGATCAAGATTGTAGTCCAATATCTAGAAACTTCATGTAATGTGTAGTAGTCAATGTGTGTAGAATAATCATGTAAAAATATCTAAGTCTAGAAAATACTTAGGAAATATCTAGATATTAGTTGATGAATCCATTGAGTAGTATAAATAGAGGGCTTCACCCCTCATTTGTAATCAAGCAAAACAATAAGCAATAAAACAAAGTTTTCAAGATCAATCAAACATCTAAATCATCAATCCTCTCTTCCACAAATAATATACATAACTTCCTATTTCCAACAAATTGGTATCAAGAGCTTGGTTCGACAAGATGATGGCCAACAATGTCATCACGTTTCCTCGCCTCACAAAGGATAATCATGATCGATGGATCATCCAAATGAAGACCTTCGTAGGTGGACAAGACTTATGGGAGATTGTGGAGGAAGGCTATGAGGAACCTACAGAAAAAGGTCCTCTCAGCAAGGAGAAAAAACTAATGAAGACGAACGATCAAAAGGCTCTTTCCATATTAATTATATATTACTTATTTAATATAGTAAGGTAATATTTATATAGTTATCATATATGTACTTGATATATTCTTATATGAGTACTTTTGATTAAATAAAATAATAATTTTAATGATACTAAAACAGTGTTGATAATATTAATAATTAGGTTTATTAATGACAATATTAACTTTTGATAATAATACTGGTTATTTTAATTGTAGTAATGATAATAATAATATATTGAAAATAATGATACATATAATATTAATAATAATACTAGTAATAAAAATAATGATAATAATTTTAATAATGAAAATAAAATCATATTTAATGATATTAATAAAAATAATAATAATAACGATACTTTTATTATTATGATGCTTTTGATGATAATGATAATTTTAATTATAATGATATCTTTAATAATAGGGTTACTCTTAATAATAATAATAATAATAACAATAATAATAATAATAATAATAATAATAAAAGTCATAAACTACCTTTAAAAACAATTTCAAAAGAAACTGCCCCAGCAGGGGTCGAACCCAAGACCTCTTGAAACGCAACACACACCTACACCAGCTGGGCTGGCTTGTTTATCTGTTTTAAATCCGCAGGCTATTTTATTTAACCGAAATTTATGTGATCTATAACTTCTTCTTCTTCTTCCATATACCATCGACCAATTTTTCACCCAACAATCATATTAGTGAAATTACGAATTCAATTTAGAACATTCTATCAATACAGAAATGTTCGTTTGAGGTTATTTGAGATTAAATAGTAAAAAAAATATAAAAACAAAGACAGCAGCAGTGCTGCCGTCGCAACAGAGGAAGAGAAAAAAAAAATTGTTCTTAAATTGGAGAACGTTTTGGATATTGATGATAACACGAAATATGTTTTAAATTACCTCTAGAATCTATAAAAATTATCCTCTTGACTCAAATTGAAACAGAAATTTCGAATTTGTTGAAGAACGATCTGTTGACTTTTTATTTTCAAAATTTTGACTTCCAAAGTCAAGCTCGTTAGGAGGAATTGGAGACTCAAAATTTGCAGATAGATTATTTGAATGATTCCTAACAACTCTATATTTTTAGATTTTGAGATGTGAATTGAATTTGAGATATAGCATAAAAGGTATGGCGATGGAGGTACCGAACTTGGTATAGAATTTCTGTTTGGTTCTGCAGATATCAACGATTGATAGATGATGGAAGTATTAATCTTTCAATGGCCAACAAGGATCTTGATCAGTTGTGTTTTATAATGGTGATGGGATCCACAAATGTCACGAGTATAATAGAAAGGAAGAAAGAAACCAAAAACAAAATAATTGGATCTGTTTAATAATCTGATTCGCATACATTATGTCTTTCTATTTTATTTGAATTATTATTATTATTATTATTATTATTATTATTATATTTAATTAATATTAATAATTAATACTTTAATAATAAATATACTAATAAAAATATCAATAACAATACTAACAGCAAGAATAATAACATTAATAATGGTAATATCAAAATAATACTAATAATACTAAAAGGTCATAAAAAAATTGATATTTCTATTAATGATAATAATGATGATTTTAATAATTATGTTATTAATTATGGTTTTATTAATAATAGCTCATAATATTTGGTCATAAATAGATTTCAAATTTTTAACCATTCTTACAATAATGTTTATATTTAAATTTTTTATTTTGATATTCATAACCTTAATATTATTAGAATTGTAATACTTATAACTATGTCAATATTAATGATAATAATATTAATGCAATTGATACTAATATTAACACTAATAATAAAGTAATAACATTAATATTAGTATTGATACAACAACTATGTTTTAACTTGTAATCATGTAATTAGGTATTATAATTTTTTTTTACATATACTATTTATAAATTATCTATAATATAATATTCATATGAATAACTATGTATAGAAATTATATATATTCTAACTACTATATAAAATTATTTTTTTTATATCTAGTAGATAAATATATTATCTATACTGAAATAAATAATCTCAGAGTATATTTAATACATTGTTAACATTGACAAATTATATATATTCAATCTACTCACTATATTTACATGAACAGTCTTAGATAACAAGTTAAAGTTTTCATTCATATTCACATAATAGTTCATTAATATACTTAATATATAATTAGTTTCATGTATTGCTATTTATATATACATTTCTATTTACAATTAAAAGTTCGTGAATCATCGGGAATGGTCGAAGATCAAATGAATATATGAAATAGTTCAAAATTTTTGAGATCCAACCTAACAGACTTTGCTTATCGTGTTAAAAGTATTAAATCGTATCGAGAGTTTGGTTCAAAATTAGTCGAAATTTTCCGGGTCGTGACAGTACCTACCCGTTAAAGAAATTTCGTCCCGAAATTTGAGTGAGGTCGTCATGGCTAACAATAAAATTGTTTTTATGACGAATATGAGTTGATAAATAGAGTTTTATTACCATAGAGTAATATGAATAAGACAATTCGATTATTCGAAGAGTACGAGTGAAGCTATCACAAAAGATCGAGATAGAGATTTAACCTTTGACGTTGTCACGGTGGATTTCCGAAATTCAAGGAATTTAAAAGAAAATCTTGAAAATCTATAGGATTTGATTCTTCAGGATTTATGGAAAATTATGATCCTCTTTAATTTAATGTGATTATCTGTATCGATTGCTTTGTCTGGTATCTTCTCTATAAATGAACTTCTTTCGTTCCATTATTTTCACCACTCCAATTCTTTTTTTTTTTCTCGATCCATACTTTCAAACGATTGTGAAAATGCTTAATCCAGTTCTGATCCTTGTCCTCATCCTTACTATCGTAACATTCATTCTCCTTTTCCAACTTCCACCAGAGGAGTCTACTTTCTTCTACTTCGCCTTTGGGGTTATAGTGTTTTTAATTCTCCCGTGTCTTTATGTTGCGATAAACATTGTCATACACGGTTTGTAATTTATGCGTTGTTATCGGGCTTTATATTCTCCCTTATATTTCGAAGCTCTATGCTTTTGTTTTCTCTTCCCGACTTCAAGTCAAGCGAATAATGGTCCAGAATTCGTAGATATAGGATTTCGAATGATTATAATGTTCTAAGCAGGGAGGAACATGATAGCACGATTTGATTTTCAAATTTATCAAAATTACTGAAGATAGAACTATCAAGAATACATTTTCTTGATATGTTCAGAAGTTAAGTAGAATGAAAGAATTATGTAACATGGCACATGATGGTGGTATGATCTATTGTGAACCATCATTACGTTTCATTAGAAACTCAGCATGACTTACTGTAATATAATCACGTTGGCCGGGCGTCATTATATTATACTAACTCATGCATCAGTTCCTAACACTTTTCCACAATTCATTCATAATTTATACTTAGATTTTACAGAAATTTCCAATATAATGGAATACAGATAGCACGAAAAGGTATCTAATTTCGGGCAAGAATATTGATGAAAATATCTTCAGAAATATCGAAGATATTTATGATGATATTTTGAAATTTCTAAGTTCGAAAGTGGATGAAGAAATATTTTTCGCAAGATTTTAACATGAGTAAGGAGCAAGATATTCGTTGAAGATTTCATTGGATCCAGAATTACCTGAATTCTTTGAATATAGGGTATGGTCCTTGTATTTGTTCTTTATTTCCTTCATGGTTAG
Source organism: Rutidosis leptorrhynchoides (assembly GCF_046630445.1). Classification (NCBI taxonomy): domain Eukaryota; kingdom Viridiplantae; phylum Streptophyta; class Magnoliopsida; order Asterales; family Asteraceae; genus Rutidosis; species Rutidosis leptorrhynchoides. The sequence continues at coordinate 644,765,566 of NC_092336.1, forward strand.
CTCAATCCGTTTTTCAGTACCAAATTTTCTATCGAGCGTTCCTAACACTCCCTTCTTTATCATCAAACTTTTGGCCGTTTAGACCTTCTAAATTTTTTTTTTTGTTTCCTCTGCATTTAATGCTACGATATCTGAATCATCGGTTATCAATCCGAGCTGGTTTCAGGAGAATTGTATTTTTAGATGATTAAACGCTGATGATATTATGGTGGAATATAAAAGGTTCTCTGGTATCAATAAATGAGTACGCATATATATATCAAGGTTATAATAAAGTTGTTTTGAAAGAGAAGTCGGAGTTGTATTGCTGGAGCTGTGACAAAATTGGCTATTTTGAAAGGAATTATTAAGTTATTTGGGTAATAATAACACTAAGGAATTAGCACAGCTATGTGTTAAACGTTTACTCAGTTTCCGAGAGTTTTTCAGGTGCATGACTATATGCATCAATCTTTTCTTCCGTAGATGAGTTGCGGTTGGTTTATCCTCTCGTTTGAGGTGTTTTCAAGAATTATGAAAGGTTTGAACGCAGATTGGAATCGTCAAGATACAAATGAGGTTTAAGATGAAATCAAGTGGCAAACTTGAAGAATTTTTTTAGTTTCATATATTATAATCAATATTTTAATTCATTTTAATTGTCCAATGTTATTAGTCCACAGTCGATAGTCCAAAGTTGACAGTCCAATAATTCATATATAGTTTAATATATAATATTCGAATTAATTAATACGTATCGTGACCCGTGTACATGTCTCAGACTCGATCACAACTCAAAGTATATATATTATTTGAGAATCAACCTCAACCCTGTATAGAGAACTCGATCATTACTGCATATAGAGTGTCTATGGTGATTCCAAATAATATATATAGATGCGTCGATATGATATGTCAAAACCTTGTATACATGTCCCGATATTTAAAGTGCGTAAAATAAATAACAGAAATTAAATAACGATAAATAAAGTTGCGAGAATGTAATTTGCGATAATTAAATTGCGATAAATAAAATGTAATCAGTTAGCTAGGAACAGTTAGCTGGAACAGTTAGCGTGGATTCTTAACAAAATTTCTCATAGTTAATTTGTTTGTTTCTAACAAATTTTATTTTGTCCAATATTTTCTTCATTATGCCACTTGTTGGATTATGAGAAATCAAAATCCAAATATGAAATTGGATAAATATGGTTATTCTGTAGTGAACGGATACGTGTATCGGTGGATGTAAATAGGATAGTAAATGACTGTTGAATCAGATTCGAAGAATATACGGTGTAACTTATTAATGTGAAATCTAAATATTTCTAGGGTATTACCTACCCGTTAAAATATTCTCATCATTAACAGTTTGTACAAAAGAATTTTTAATTACAATCTTTATGAAAATATACATATATATATATATTTTCTTCAGATGTAATCATGAATTTAATGAGTCAATAAGATATTAAACTCATTTGATTTATCGTTAGTACTATATTACATGATCTCTAAAACATTAGACAATACATAATCGTCATGTCGAACGAAGATTAATGAGGTAGAATGATACGTAAAGCGAAGATAATCGATGTAGAACGAAGATAAAGTAGATAGGACGATACGTAGAACGATGATTATGCTCGAGGTATAGATTGAGATGTTGAGGCTTGTGTTGTTGATGGTACAGCTGTTGATACTGGTGGTACTGTTGGTGCCGATGATGCTGCTGAAGCTGGTAAGTTTTGCACCATATTCTCCAAAGCTACTACTCGAACGGGAAATTTGTTGACTTCTTCTATTATTCCGGGATAATTGGCGGTTTGAACAAGAGGATGAATAAGGTTTAGAATTTTAGATAGAAGATAATCGTGACAAGCTACCCTGGAGATAAGGCTAAAAATGGTTTTTCGGATAGATTCATCGGTAAGTGCTTCAGGTTCTTCGCCGAGGGTGCAGGTTGGTGGGTAGAAAGGATCGCCTTCTTCTTGTCTCCATTGGTTAAGTCGACTACGAACCCATCAGATGAATTGGGGATGGATGATTGGTTGAGTCATTCTGATGACACTGCTTTCGGAACTTAGGTGAAACTCCATATCAGAATCTGAGGGGCTTGAACTAGTGATGAGTTCTATTGCGTACGAGTGAATAAAGGATTTTTTTGATATGAAAAGATTTTCAGATATCAGATGATATTCTAATTACATAGAATATCTATGTATAGTACAGAAGATTCCGTAGATTATAGAGAGAATTAAGGAAACGTGTCAGACAAGATTTAATGTGATGGGATGTGAATTTGTCTGTACACCGTCTATGCAATAATTGCAATAAGACGCGTCGAGACTGAAAATGATAAGTAGATATTTTTCGACAAATGGTGGTAAGCAAACACTTTTAACATGTAGACCAGGTTCAAGTCTAGACTCGTTAACATAACCTAACAACTACTAGGTCGAAGTCCAGACTCATTAATGCATCCTAACAACCCCTAGTTAGACACATTAATGCAAGACCTGGTTCGCTACGACCACCGCTCTGATACCACCTGTAAAGACCCGTCCTTATCCACCTGGATGAAGTCATCAACATTTGGTCCCATTGCGATGATCGACTCCAAGTAACGTCCTTAAATTGAGCAAATGCACAGCGGAAGACTTAATTCGTACCTGAGAATAAACATGCTTTAAAGTGTCAACCAAAAGGTTGGTGAGTTCATAGGTTTATCATAACAATCATTTCAATATTTTAATAGACCACAAGATTTCATAATCATAAACATAATACACTCGCAAGTGTATGTAAAGCATTCTAAGTGGTTGAGCACTTGGTAACCATACTTAACATTTAATCACGTCGCATATTTCCTTTATTATGAAATCTCACTACACCGTACCAAGTGTAGTCACCGAAACGAAGTACTGTGCAACCGTTGAATACTGGTCGTCCAGTCCGGTTGGGGTTGTCAGGCCCGATAGATCTATCAACAGGATTCGCGTTTACATTACCCATGTAAATAGTAGTTACCAAGCTACAAGGAAATATGCCAGTGGTACAACTCAACGTAGAATATATTTTTAAGTACTTGTGTCTATTTCGTAAACATTTATAAAAGTAGCGCATGTATTCTCAGCCCAAAAATATATATTGCAAAAGCAATTAAAAAGGGAGCAAATGAAACTCACCATATTGTATTTTGTAGTAAAAATACATATAACGACATTGAACAAGTATAGGGTTGGCCTCGGATTCACGAACCTATATCATTTATATATATATATATATATATATATATATATATATATATATATATATATATATATATATATATATATATATATATATATATATATATATATTAACACACATAATTAATTAATCATGTAATAATAATCAAATCCATTTGTATATATTAATTATATATTACTTATTTAATATAGTAAGGTAATATTTATATAGTTATAATATATGTACTTGATATATTCTTATATGAGTACTTTTGATTAAATAAAATAATAATTTTAATGATACTAAAACAGTGTTGATAATATTAATAATTAGGTTTATTAATGACAATATTAACTTTTGATAATAATACTGGTTATTTTAATTGTAGTAATGATAATAATAATATATTGAAAATAATGATACATATAATATTAATAATAATACTAGTAATAAAAATAATGATAATAATTTTAATAATGAAAATAAAATCATATTTAATGATATTAATAAAAATAATAATAATAACGATACTTTTATTATTATGATGCTTTTGATGATAATGATAATTTTAATTATAATGATATCTTTAATAATAGGGTTACTCTTAATAATAAAAATAATAATAATAATAATAATAATAATAATAATAATAATAATAATAATAATAATAATAATAATAATAATAATAATAATAATAATAATAATAATAAAAGTCATAAACTACCTTTAAAAACCATTTCAAAAGAAACTGCCCCAGCAGGGGTCGAACCCAAGACCTCTTGAAACGCAACACACACCTACACCAGCTGGGCTGGCTTGTTTATCTGTTTTAAATCCGCAGGCTATTTTATTTAACCGAAAATTTATGTGATCTATAACTTCTTCTTCTTCTTCCATATACCATCGACCAATTTTTCACCCAACAATCATATTAGTAAAATTACGAATTCAATTTAGAACATTCTATCAATACAGAAATGTTCGTTTGAGGTTATTTGAGATTAAATAGTAAAAAAAATATAAAAACAAAGACAGCAGCAGTGCTGCCGTCGCAACACAGGAAGAGAAAAAAAAATTGTTCTTAAATTGGAGAACTTTTTGGATATTGATGATAACACGAAATATGTTTTAAATTACCTCTAGAATCTATAAAAATTATCCTCTTGACTCAAATTGAAACAGAAATTTCGAATTTGTTGAAGAACGATCTGTTGACTTTTTATTTTCAAAATTTTGACTTCCAAATTCAAGCTCGTTAGGAGGAATTGGAGACTCAAAATTCGCATATAGATTATTTGAATGATTCCTAACAACTCTCTATTTTTAGATTTTGAGATGTGAATTGAATTTGAGATATAGCATAAAAGGTATGGCGATGGAGGTACCGAACTTGGTATAGAATTTCTGTTTGGTTCTGCAGATATCAACGATTGATAGATGATGGAAGTATTATTCTTTCAATGGCCAACAAGGATCTTGATCAGTTGTGTTTTATAATGGTGATGGGATCCACAAATGTCACGAGTATAATAGAAAGGAAGAAAGAAACCAAAAACAAAATAATTGGATCTGATTAATAATCTGATTCGCATACATTATGTCTTTCTATTTTATTTGAATTATTATTATTATTATATTTAATTAATATTAATAATTAATACTTTAATAATAAATATACTAATAAAAATATCAATAACAATACTAACAGCAATAATAATAACATTAATAATGGTAATATCAAAATAGTACTAATAATACTAAAAGGTCATAAAAAAATTGATATTTCTATTAATGATAATAATGATGATTTTAATAATTATGTTATTAATTATAGTTTTATTAATAATAGCTCATAATATTTGGTCATAAATAGATTTCAAATTTTTAACCATTCTTACAATAATGTTTATATTTAAATTCTTTATTTTGATATTCATAACCTTAATATTATTAGAATTGTAATACTTATAACTATGTCAATATTAATGATAATAATATTAATGCAATTGATACTAATATTAACACTAATAATAAAGTAATAACATTAATATTAGTATTGATACAACAACTATGTTTTAACTTGTAATCATGTAATTAGGTATTATAATTTTTTTTTTACATATACTATTTATAAATTATCTATATTATAATATTCATATGAATAACTATGTATAGAAATTATATATATTCTAACTACTATATAAAATTAATTTTTTTTATATCTAGTAGATAAATATATTATCTATACTGAAATAAATAATCTCAGAGTATATTTAATACATTGTTAACATTGACAAATTATATATATTCAATCTACTCACTATATTTACATGAACAGTCTTAGATAACAAGTTAAAGTTTTCATTCATATTCACATAATAGTTCATTAATATACTTAATATATATTTAGTTTCATGTATTGCTATTTATATATACATTTCTATTACAATTAAAAGTCCGTGAATCATCGGGAATGGTCGAAGATCAAATGAATATATGAAATAGTTCAAAATTTTTGAGATCCAACCTAACAGACTTTGCTTATCGTGTTAAAAGTATTAAATTGTATCGAGAGTTTGGTTCAAAATTAGTCAAAATTTTCCGGGTCGTGACATAAATCATACAATTTTCATACGCCAAATTTTTTTTTCCAGAATAGTTAACAGTGGCTACGTGAAACTTTTTTGTATTTAAAATAATTAAATACGTACTTGATCCTTAGTGGATTACTTGAATTAATATGTTATATTAATTAGTGAACTTAATTCGGTTGACAAATTAAACTAGAAACGACACGATTAAAGTTAATCGCCTAGAAAACTTTTCAGTAAACGGAACTCAGAAAAACGATAGAATAATTATTATTAATAATTATTGAACTTACGAAGGAAATTTAATTTATTATTTACTTAATGAATTAAACACGGTGATTTTGTTTCAACGACTAGTTAACGTTCCGGAGATTCGGTACGGTTAACGGCACTCGAAACGAACCACCCGCGAACGAGCTTTTACACAAAACGAGCCGAGACCCGAGCCCTAGGACACATGGCCGTGACCTCATACCTCATCATCCTTGGTCCCATGATTAGTCCATGGTTGTTGACTATTGGTTTTTAGGCCCATGTTTGTTGACTTTTGATTTTTAGGCACTAAATAACTAGTTAGATAATCCTCTCATTCCATCCTAACTATGAAAAATGCAGCTCATTCCTCCTCCCTCTCTTCTTCTTCACATCAAACACACACACACACAAATCAACCATCAAACTTGCTTGTTTGCTCTTACTCGTTTGATCAATCTTGCTCCGATCGTCGTTCTCTACGCGTGTGTATCATTAATTTTGTGATCAAAGGTATAATTACATAAATCCTAATCTTTAAAATCTGATTTTTGTTAAAGTTTCATGGATTAGGTTGTCTATTGCTCAAGTCTTGATGTTTGATGAATACTAGATGCGATAAATTGCTCGTTTTGATTGATTAATGCGAAAACTGAAATGTTTATTGCATGTACAGTAAATTTTGACTTTTTAAATGTATGATATTATGTGATATTCAGAATCCTTGCGAAAAACTATTGATTTTAGGCTTTGGATTCGCTTGATTTCGTTTCCGGATGATCAAGTTATGTCAAGTTGAAATTAACGTTGTGTTTTTGTTGTGTAATCCGAAATCTGGGTTTGATAGACCACGAATTGGCTTGTGAAATTAATACCACTGGATAGGTAATTTAAAAACACACAATTTACACTAGGATATCATATCGTTTACTTATGTATAACCTGAGATATGCTCGATTTAGTGAAAAAGTGGATTTATACAGCACTTGCATGAAAACAGCCTTGTATGATAAAATGTATTAACTTCTGTGTTTAAAGCTTTGCATATTTTAAATTTACACAAAAAGTACTTCACTTTTCATGTAGATATCATAGTCTAATTGTATCTAGATCTTCGGATAATTGCGTGCGAATGTGACTAACTAAACTAGAATCGAAACATCAACTTGCTCTCTGTTTTATACTCTGTGGTTTGTCTTTATTGAATTAGCATGTATTCTTCTGGAATATGAATTTTGACATGATATGTGACATATGGTTAGTTAATGGCAATCTCTGAAACCTTATGCATTAGACACAATAGGGCCATACTTTATGTAAATTCTGATTTGAGCTGAAAAACTGAATGTTCAACTTGCATGAATAAACTGTACAAATTGGCTAAACCAAAATTGCTCGATTTTTGATATGTGTTAGCTAAACTTGTTTGTGAACTATGTCCACTGGCCTTGTATCGATTTCATGTTCCTAACTCCGGTTATAGCTAAAACCAAATCAGTGCGCGGTCAAAAACTGACTTGGCGAACCCCAAATGTACCCCTTCTGATTCTTGACTTTTAATTATCGTATGAGACCCTGGCTGGACTTTTTGGAATCGATTTTGAGTATACTTATGATCTGGAGTTTTCCATGTTTGCATGAATTATGTACCATGAGATAATATGCTAAGTATGCTACGTGTTTATGAATTTTGTGCACAACGATAAACTGAAATTGTGAAAATGATTATTCATGACCTGAAACGTGTTGTTTGACTTAGGTTTAACATGTTGACCCATATTTGACATGAACCTACTGATGTTGACTTTAGTTGACTACTTTGACCAAGTTTGACTTTCGGTTTGACTTCGGTTGACTTTGTTTGACTTGCATGATATAGTTGACTTTTACTTTAAATCGCGTCGAGTCGAGCAATACGACAACGTAGGCTATGAAACCACACTTGTTTAAGATACATATATTGATGAACTTAAATACGTATACTTAGGTTACATTACTCGGGTCTAAACCGTACAAGTCATTTGTCTTTCAATCCAAGCTTTATTCAAAGGTGAGTCTACAGTCCCGCTTTTTACATGTTTTCAGGGATGAGAATACACGCTGTTATACTTACATTGTCAAATACTTTTTGTATTGACATGAGTACTATATCTGCATATTGAGTTTGTACACAAAGCCTCTAGCTTGAATACTTTAAATACCATCGGTGTAGGCACAATTTAGATGGACGGATCCGTTAGGTTGACAACCTCACCCGCTATAAAAACTGTGGTGCATTTATTTTGAACATAATACATTCGTACAAGTGTATAACATTTTTATGAGGTAAAGGCGGGTATAGTGGATTCTATACTCGGGTCATTGCTAGTATTCAGGTGCTCATAGATTATGCAAACGTTTCGCAACTTGGAGTTGTACTTGTAAAATCTCGTGGTCAAGGAACTTAAACTATTTTCTGATAACTATTTTTCAGATACTATACAACGTTATTTAAAACTGTGGTTTACGAACAAATGAGATAAAACTTGACATGGTATTGTCTACGAATATTTGAAACTTGACATGGTATTGTCTACAAATGATTGAAACTTGACATGGTAGTGTCAACAAACTTTTGAAATGGGATACAGAGTTGTCTACAAACTTTTAACATTGAACCTTGGTGGTCTTCTACTAATAATCGTTTTCAAAATGTATTTCTTAAACATACTGTATTGTTTACCTAAAACCTGTAGATTTACTCAACATTGTTGTTGATCCATTTTGCGTGTTTTATTCTCAGGTATTAATTGCTTCCGCTGTAGAATATTGCTGTTACGTAGAAGTTAAGCCAAGCACTGGGACCAGAGTTAACATTCAGTCAAAGAGATTTTTGACGGGGTGTTACAACATCCAAGGAATTCAAGGAATTTTGCGACAACAATGGGTTACGACGTCCTCTAACTCTTCCATATTCACCTCAACAAAATGGTGTTGCGAAAAGAAAAAATAGGACCATTCTTGATATGGCCCGGAGTATGTTAAAGAGCAAAAGGATGCCTAAGGAATTTTGGGCTGAGGCAGTAGACTGTGCGATCTATCTTGCAAATCGCTCACCCACTAGAAGCGTCAAGAACAAAACGCCCATTGAAGCTTGGAGTGGAAGGAAGCCCGGCATCTCACACCTTTGAGTGTTCGGAAGTGTGGCATATGCTCATGTGCCAGATCAGAAGAGGACGAAGCTCGATGATAAAAGCGAGAAACTCGTATTCATGGGCTATGACTCAAGTTCGAAGGGTTACAAGCTATACAATCCCAAGAATGGTAAAGTAATCTCAAGTCGAGACGTGGTGTTCGATGAAGAAGCAACATGGGATTGGAATGTTCCTGAAGAGGAGAACTACGAATTTCTCCCTTATCCATTCGAGAGTACTGCAAGGAACGAAGAATATCTAGAAGTTCAAGAACCTTCTAGTACACCATCTCCGCACTCTCCACGTACTCCAACCACTCCACCTAATGAAGTGACACCAACATCAGGAGGAGAATCAAGTAGGCTACAACATCACACAAGGAGCATTAGGGAGTTGTACGAGGTAACCCAACCTATGGAGGATCTATCATTGTTCTGCCTTGTTGCCGATTGTGAGCCAATAAGTTATAAAGACGCAGCAAAAAGCCAAAAGTGGAAATGTGCTATAGAAGAAGAGATTCAAGCAATCAAGAAGAATAGTACGTGGGATCTTGCCACACTACCAAAGGGACATAAGGCTATTGGTGTAAAATGAGTGTACAAGGCCAAGAAGAATTCCAAAGGTGAAGTTGAAAGATATAAGGCAAGGTTGGTGGCGAAGGGATATAGTCAACGAGCCAGCATAGACTATGACGAGGTATTCGCTCCCGTCGCTCGTCTAGAAACTATAAGATTGATAATCTCACTTGCGGCTCAACATAATTGGAAGATTTATCAAATGGATGTCAAATCCACGTTCCTTAATGGCCACTTAGAAGAAGAAGTATATATAGAACAACCTTTGGGATACATCGTGAAAGGCCAAGAGAATAAGGTGCTAAAATTGAAAAAGGCCTTATACGGGTTGAAGCAAGCGCCTCAGGCATGGAATAGCAGGATAGACAAGTATTTCCAGCAGAATGACTTTACGAAATGCCCCCATGAGCATGCCCTCTACACCAAAGTTAACAATGATGGAGATGTTATGATTGTGTGCCTATACGTGGATGACTTGATATTCACCGGTAGTAATCCCAAAATGTTTGAGGAGTTCAAGAAATCAATGGTTCGGGAGTTCGAGATGACCGACATTGGACTTATGGCTTACTATCTTGGGATCGAGGTAAAACAAAAGAAAGAAGGAATATTCATATCCCAAGAAGGTTATGCGAATGAGGTGCTCAAGAAGTTTAAGATGAATGACTGCAAGTCAATGAACACACCGGTGGATTGCAATCTTAAATTGTCAAAAGATGATGAAGGATACTTGGTGGACCCAACACAATACAAGAGTTTGGTTGGAAGTCTGAGGTACCTAACCTGCACGAGGCCAGATATTCTCTACGGAGTTGGACTAGTAAGTCGATACATGGAAGCACCTACAATAAATCACTTGAAGGCGGCCAAGAGGATACTTCACTACATCAAAGGTACGATTGACTATGGCCTGTTTTATTCGCCTTCTGATCACTTCAAGCTAGTTGGATACAGTGATAGTGATTGGGCTGGAGACATAGATGATCGTAAGAGTACAAGTGGTTTCGTGTTCTATATGGGAGATACGGCGTTCACATGGAGCTCGAAGAAGCAACCCATTGTGACTCTGTTGTGAAGCCGAGTTTGTAGCAGCAACATCGTGCACCTGTCATGCAATATGGCTCAGGAAGTTACTAAATGAGCTTAAGTTTTTCCAAAAGAAAGCTACGGAGATATATGTGGATAACAAGTCTACGATTGCTCTAGCAAAGAATCCAGTCTTTCATGATCGAAGCAAGCACATCGATACGAAATACCATTTCATCAGGGAGTGTGTTACAAATAAAGAGGTGCAGATAAAGTACACGAAGTCATTCGACCAAGTTGCTGATATTTTCACAAAGCCTCTAAAACACGAGACTTTTCAGAGATTACGGAATATGCTCGGAGTGAAGAAATCAAGTTTAAGGGGGGCTGTTGGAAACTAAACTTGATTTGGGATATTTGTTTTGGATATGGGTTTACAAGTATACAAGTATATGGATCAAGATTGTAGTCCAATATCTAGAAACTTCATGTAATGTGTAGTAGTCAATGTGTGTAGAATAATCATGTAAAAATATCTAAGTCTAGAAAATACTTAGAAAATATCTAGATATTAGTTGACGAAGAGTTCTAGACTACTCCATTGAGTAGTATAAATAGAGGGCTTCACCCCTCATTTGTAATCAAGCAAAACAATAAGCAATAAAACAAAGTTTTCAAGATCAATCAAACATTTAAATCATCAATCCTCTCTTCCACAAATAATATACATAACCTCCTATTTCCAACAATTAATATGATTGTCAAGATTTTCCACTATTTAATATCGTACAGTGATTTGGTTTAGTCTGAATCCTTACGTCATTTGATAAATAAATTAAGTATACCTATCAAGTAGAGTTAGAAAAGCAAATTTGGGTGAAGATGTTTCTCAAGGTCTTAATTTTAAAGCTTTCCATCATCAATCATTGTATAACTATCCATAAAATTTGACACAAGATTTTTGATTAAATATATTTATTGATCTCTCAACAATTACTTAAGATCGGCAATATTCCCAAATATAATTAGCATGTTGAAGGAAAGGAATAGTTAGACTCGCATGTACAAGTTGATGCAAAGAAATTATGATATAATAAGCTTATATATATATGCGTAGAAGGGAATACTATTACAATGGAAATCAGCAGCTGTATACATTGTATGTGATAGATTTTAATCACGATGATCGAGCCTGCATATGTAATTAAAACTAGCTAGTTGAGGAATTGAAGAAGATGATACTTGATTTAAGTTGTTTAAATATGTTCTTCAGCTCCAGCACCAGGTTTGATTTCATGTCGTTTTCTCCGTGTGAAGTGGTTCCGACATTTGATTGTACTATGCATATATATTTGTTACGTATAGCTAGTTACTTAGTTAGGCTCATTTTCATTTTGTTCATATTTCCAATCTCCCTAACCCCACTACAAGAAAATCCCACTACAAGAAAATCTAACATTGGGGACGACAGTATTAGGGACGACATCAAGTTGTCCCCAAAAATACGCTAAAGGACAAAAAACTGGACTGCTTTTTACCTAAATAAAATTTATTTTTTTTTAATTATTTCTCGGGTCAGAAACTGGCTCCAAAAAGCAAAAAAAATCGCGCCAACTTTTTAGGGACGACATGTCGTCCCCAAAAAAACATTTTTTTTTATTTTTGTCGGTGGGAAAAAAATTGGCTCCAAAAGAACAAAAAAATTGGCGCCATATTTAGGGACGACATGTCGTCCCTAAAGCTTATTGGGGACGACATTTTTGACAGTTTTTTCGTATTTATAGAGTCCATTATCAACAACATTGCACACATCAAACACACCGAAAATGCTGACCATCATACAAAGTTACTGAATTAAATGAATGAAAAATCGCAGTTATTTTCAAATTCTAACAAAGTTACTGAAGTTATAACATTTCAACTACAAGCAACATCATACAAAGTTACTGAATTAAATTACATTATAATGACGAACATTAAACGAATATCATACCAAGTTACTGAAATTAAATCACACTGATGATGATGATGATTACGATGACGATTCAGTAATATGTGTTTTATATGAATATATAATTTTAATAAATATTTTATATATATTTTGGTGAAATTTTTAATTTTTTATATATAATTAATTTGAATTCTTTTAGTTACTTTTATTTTTTTTATCATCGTCAAAAATATTTGTCATCATCATTTTTTTAAAAAGAGCAACTAATATTATAAAAAGGAGCTAAAAGAGAATATAATAAGACGTCCGTCTGTTCGAACGGAATTGGAGTTGGAGTTGAGATACCCCACCAACACAATAATACCATCTGTCGGGCAATTGTCAAGGAGACAGGCAACTATAAGAAGTCTTTTCCTAAACAAAACTTAATCAAACCCTAATTAAACCATAAACAAACTCTAACATTGTTAACTGATGTAATTTTCTTTCGGCGGGAAACTTTGGGTGGGAACACATTGGCGGGAAAACGGCTGGTGGTTTTTGTGTGGGAAAATTCTTCTATATAACAACCCCACTAGTCACAACACTAGATGACTGCAACAATATGGATGAAAATTACCAGTATGGTCCATGGGAAACTTTGGCTGTTAAGTCTTGTCGAACTTGTGGTTCAAAGATAGTTATCAAAACTTGTTTGACTGATGAATACCAGTACGGTCGACGATATTATGGTTGTGATGGTCGGTTTGGAAGCTTGATGTCTGAACGTTGTAGAAGGCGAAAAATTTGGATTGATCCGCTCTGGTCTGATCGGGCGCTTGAAGTGATATCGTCGTTGTTAAGGTCCAATAAAGCTCTCATACGTTCACCTGAAACCGCAAAACGTCAAGCAAAAAGTTTGAAACTGATGTTAATTTGTAGTTTGGTAGCATTTGTGTTGTGTTTCATTTTCAAGTAACTAATGTAATTTCTTTTGGAAGTAGTGTGTTGTAGTTTGTAGTTTCTGAAGTAATTTCGGTTTCTAGTAACTAATGTATTATCTTTTGGAAGTAACTGATGTATTTTCTTTTGAGAATAATTTCTACTTAACTATTGTGTGTTCTAAACACCGTTACATTACACCGACACATAAATACTGTTACATAACAACGTTACATTACACTGACACATTAACACTGTTACATAACAACGTTACATAACACTGTTACATTACACCGACACATAAACACTGTTACATAACACCGTTACATTACACCGACACATAAACACTGTTACATTACACTGACACATAAACACTGTTATATAACAACGTTACATTACACCGACACATAAACACTGTTACGTAACAATGTTACATAACACCGACACATAAACACTGTTACATAACACTGTTACATTACACCGACACATAAACACCGTTACATAACAACGTTACATAACACCGTTACATTACACCGACACATAAACACCGTTACATTTGAGCGGGAAACATTTGGGCGGGGAAACAAGACCTCATCTTTGAAATGTCCCGTTCTTATTGATTAAAAACGTTCCATATTAATTGATTTCGTTGCGAGGTTTTGACCTCTATATGAGATGTTTTTCAAAGACTGCATTCATTTTTAAAACAAACCATAACCTTTATTTCATAAATAAAGGTTTAAAAAGCTTTACGTAGATTATCAAATAATGATAATCCAAAATATCATATTTACACACGACCATTACATAATGGTTTACAATACAAATATGTTACATCGAAATCAGTTTCTTGAATGCAGTTTTTACACAATATCATACAAACATGGACTTCAAATCTTGTCCTTATTTTAGTATGCAACAGCGGAAGCTCTTAGTATTCACCTGAGAATAAACATGCTTTAAACGTCAACAAAAATATTGGTGAGTTATAGGTTTAACCTATATATATCAAATCGTAATAATAGACCACAAGATTTCATATTTCAATACACATCCCATACATAGAGATAAAAATCATTCATATGGTGAACACCTGGTAACCGACATTAAAAAGATGCATATATAAGAATATCCCCATCATTCCGGGACACCCTTCGGATATGATATAAATTTCGAAGTACTAAAGCATCCGGTACTTTGGATGGTGTTTGTTAGGCCCAATAGATCTATCTTTAGGATTCGCGTCAATTATGGTGTCTGTTCCCTAATTCTTAGATTACCAGACTTAATAAAAAGGGGCATATTCGATTTTGATAATTCAACCATAGAATGTAGTTTCACGTACTTGTGTCTATTTTGTAAATCATTTATAAAACCTGCATGTATTCTCATCCCAAAAATATTAGATTTTAAAAGTGGGACTATAACTCACTTTCACAGATTTTTACTTCGTCGGGAAGTAAGACTTGGCCACTGATTGATTCACGAACCTATAACAATATATACATATATATCAAAGTATGTTCAAAATATATTTACAACACTTTTAATATATTTTGATGTTTTAAGTTTATTAAGTCAGCTGTCCTCGTTAGTAACCTACAACTAGTTGTCCACAATTAGATGTACAGAAATAAATCGATAAATATTATCTTGAATCAATCCACGACCCAGTGTATACGTATCTCAGTATTGATCACAACTCAAACTATATATATTTTGGAATCAACCTCAACCCTGTATAGCTAACTCCAACATTCACATATAGAGTGTCTATGGTTGTTCCGAAATATATATAGATGTGTCGACATGATAGGTCGAAACATTGTATACGTGTCTATGGTATCTCAAGATTACATAATATACAATACAAGTTGATTAAGTTATGGTTGGAATAGATTTGTTACCAATTTTCACGTAGCTAAAATGAGAAAAATTATCCAATCTTGTTTTTTACCCATAACTTCTTCATTTTAAATCCGTTTTGAGTGAATCAAATTGCTATGGTTTCATATTGAACTCTATTTTATGAATCTAAACAGAAAAAGTATAGGTTTATAGTCAGAAAAATAAGTTACAAGTCGTTTTTGTAAAGGTAGTCATTTCAGTCGAAAGAACGACGTCTAGATGACCATTTTAGAAAACATACTTCCACTTTGAGTTTAACCATAATTTTTGGATATAGTTTCATGTTCATAATAAAAATCATTTTCCCAGAATAAAAACTTTTAAATCAAAGTTTATCATAGTTTTTAATTAACTAACCCAAAACAGCCCGCGGTGTTACTACGACGGCGTAAATCCGGTTTTACGGTGTTTTTCATGTTTCCAGGTTTTAAATCATTAAGTTAGCATATCATATAGATATAGAACATGTGTTTAGTTGATTTTAAAAGTCAAGTTATAAGGATTAACTTTTATTTGCGAACAAGTTTAGAATTAACTAAACTATGTTCTAGTGATTACAAGTTTAAACCTTCGAATAAGATAGCTTTATATGTATGAATCGAATGATGTTATGAACATCATTACTACCTCAAGTTCCTTGGATAAACCTACTGGAAATGAGAAAAATAGATCAAGCTTCAAAGGATCCTTGGATGGCTTGAAAGTTCTTGAAGCAGAATCATGACACGAAAACAATTTCAAGTAAGATTTCCTCTCGAAATAAGATTGTTATAGTTATAGAAATTGAATTAAAGTTTGAATATGATTATTTCCTTGTATTAGAAAGATAACCTACTGTAAGTAACAAAGGTTTCTTGATCTTGGATGATTACTTGGAATGGATTTAGAAAACTTGGAAGTAAACTTGCAATCTTGGAAGTATTCTTGATTTTATGAAACTAGAACTTTTGGAATTTATGAAGAACACTTAGAACTTGAAGATAGAACTTGAGAGAGATCAATTAGATGAATAAAATTGAAGAATGAAAGTGTTTGTAGGTGTTTTTGGTCGTTGGTGTATGGATTAGATATAAAGGATATGTAATTTTGTTTTCATGTAAATAAGTCATGAATGATTACTCATATTTTTGTAATTTTATGAGATATTTCATGCTAGTTGTCAAATGATGGTTCCCACATGTGTTAGGTGACTCACATAGGCTGCTAAGAGCTGATCATTGGAGTGTATATACCAATAGTACATACATCTAAAAGCTGTGTATTGTACGAGTACGAATACGGGTGCATACGAGTAGAATTGTTGATGAAACTGAATGAGGATGTAATTGTAAGCATTTTTGTTAAGTAGAAGTATTTTGATAAGTGTCTTGAAGTCTTTCAAAAGTGTATGAATACATATTAAAACACTACATGTATATACATTTTAACTGAGTCGTTAAGTCATCGTTAGTCGTTACATGTAAATGTTGTTTTGAAACCTTTAGGTTAACGATCTTGTTGAATGTTGTTAACCCATTGTTTATTATAACAAATGAGATGTTAAATTGTTATATTATCATGATATTATGATATATAATATATCTTAGTATGATATATATACAGTTAAATGTCGTTACAACGATAATCGTTACATATATGTCTCGTTTCGAAATCATTAAGTTAGTAGTCTTATTTTTACATATGTATTTCATTGTTAATACACTTAATAATATATTTACTTATCATTTAACATAATTAACCAAGTGTATCAATATCTTAATATGATTCATATGTACCTAGTAAGACGTTGTTATAACGATAATCGTTATATATATCGTTTTCGAGTTTCTTAAATTAATAGTCTCATTTTTATGTATATAACTCATTGTTAAAATACCTAATGAGATACATACTTATAATAAAATCATGTTAACTATATATATAATCATATATATGTCATCGTATAGTTTTTACAAGTTTTAACGTTCGTGAATCACCGGTCAACTTGGGTGGTCAATTGTCTATATGAAACCTATTTCAATTAATCAAGTCTTAACAAGTTTTATTGCTTAACATGTTGGAAACACTTAATCATGTAAATAACAATTTCATTTAATATATCTATAAACATGAAAAAGTTCGGGTCACTACAGTACCTACCCGTTAAATAAATTTCGTCCCGAAATTTTAAGCAGTTGGAGGTGTTGACGTATCTTCTGGAAATAAATGCGGGTATTTCTTCTTCATCTGATCTTCACACTCCCAGGTGAACTCGGGTTCTCTACGAGAATTCCATCGAACCTTAACAATCGGTATCTTGTTTTGTTTAAGTCTCTTAACCTCACGATCCATTATTTCGACGGGTTCTTCATTGAATTGAAGTTTTTCATTGATTTGGATTTCGTCCAACGGAATAGTGAGATCTTCTTTAGCAAAACATTTCTTCAAATTTGAGACGTGGAAAGTGTTATGTACAGCTGCGAGTTGTTGAGGTAGCTCCAGTTGGTAAGCTACTGGTCCGACACGATTTATAATCTTGAATGGTCCAATGTACCTTGGATTTAGTTTCCCCCGTTTACCAAATCAAACAACGCCTTTCCAAGGTGAAACATTAAGCATGACCATTTCTCCAATTTCAAACTCTATATCTTTTCTTTTACTGTCCGCGTAGCTCTTTTGTCGACTCTGGGCGATTTTCAATCTTTGTTGAATTTGGATGATTTTCTCGGTAGTTTCTTGTATTATCTCCGGACCCGTAATCTGTCTATCCCCCACTTCACTCCAACAAATCAGAGACCTGCACTTTCTACCATAAAGTGCTTCAAAAGGCGCCATCTCAATGCTTGAATGGTAGCTGTTGTTGTAGGAAAATTCTGCTAACGGTAGATGTCGATCCCAACTGTTTCCGAAATCAATAACACAAGCTCGTAGCATGTCTTCAAGCATTTGTATCATCCTTTCGCTCTGCCCATCAGTTTGTGGATGATAGGCAGTACTCATGTCTAGACGAGTTCCCAATGCTTGCTGTAATGTCTGCCAGAATCTTGAAATAAACCTGCCATCCCTATCAGAGATAATAGAGATTGGTATTCCATGTCTGGCGACGACTTCCTTCAAATGCAGTCGTGCTAACTTCTCCATCTTGTCATCTTCTCTTATTGGCAGGAAGTGTGCTGACTTGGTGAGACGATCAACTATTACCCAAATAGTATCATAACCACTTGCAGTCCTTGGCAATTTAGTAATGAAATCCATGGTAATGTTTCCCATTTCCATTCCGGGATTTCAGGTTGTTGTAGTAGACCTGATGGTTTCTGATGTTCAGCTTTGACCTTAGAACACGTCAAACATTCTCCTACATATTTAGCAATATCGGCTTTCATACCTGGCCACCAAAAATATTTCTTAAGATCCTTGTACATCTTCCCCGTTCCAGGATGTATTGAGTATATGGTTTTATGAGGTTCTCTAAGTACCATTTCTCTCATATCTCCAAATTTTGGTACCCAAATTCTTTCAGCTCTATACCGGGTTCCGTCTTCCTGAATATTAAGATGCTTCTCCGATCCTTTGGGTATTTCATCCTTTAAATTTCCCTCTTTTAAAACTCCTTGTTGCGCCTCCTTTATTTGAGTAGTAAGGTTAGTGTGAATCATTATATTCATAGATTTTACTCGAATGGGTTCTCTGTCCTTTCTGCTCAAGGCGTCGACTACCACATTTGCCTTCCCCGGGTGGTAACGAATCTCAAAGTCGTAATCATTCAACAATTCAATCCACCTACGCTGCCTCATATTCAGTTGTTTCTGATTAAATATGTGTTGAAGACTTTTGTGGTCGGTATATATAATACTTTTGACCCCATATAAGTAGTGCCTCCAAGTCTTTAATGCAAAAACAACCGCGCCTAATTCCAAATCATGCGTCATATAATTTTGCTCGTGAATCTTCAATTGTCTAGACGCATAAGCAATCACCTTCGTCCGTTGCATTAATACACAACCGAGACCTTGCTTTGATGCATCACAATAAATCACAAAATCATCATTCCCTTCAGGCAATGACAATATAGGTGCCGTAGTTGAAATGTCCCGTTCTTATTGATTAAAAACGTTCCATATTAATTGATTTCGTTGCGAGGTTTTGACCTCTATATGAGACGTTTTTCAAAGACTGCATTCATTTTAAAACAAACCATAACCTTTATTTCATCAATAAAGGTTTAAAAAGCTTTACGTAGATTATCAAATAATGATAATCTAAAATATCCTGTTTACACACGACCATTACATAATGGTTTACAATACAAATATGTTACAACAAAATAAGTTTCTTGAATGCAGTTTTTACATAATATCATACAAACATGGACTCCAAATCTCGTCCTTATTTAAGTATGCGACAGCGGAAGCTCCTAATAATCACCTGAGAATAAACATGCTTAAAACGTCAACAAAAATGTTGGTAAGTTATAGGTTTAACCTATATATATCAAATCATAATAATAGACCACAAGATTTCATATTTCAATACACATCCCATACATAGAGATAAAAGTCATTCATATGGTGAACACCTGGTAACCGACATTAACAAGATGCATATATAAGAATATCCCCATCATTCCGGGACACCCTTCGGATATGATATAAATTTCGAGGTACTAAAGCATCCGGTACTTTGGATGGGGCTTGTTGGGCCCGATAGATCTATCTTTAGGATTCGCGTCAATTAGGGTGTCTGTTCCCTAATTCTTAGATTACCAGACTTAATAAAAAGGGGCATATTCGATTTCGATAATTCAACCATAGAATGTAGTTTCACGTACTTGTGTCTATTTTGTAAATCATTTATAAAACCTGCATGTATTCTCATCCCAAAAATATTAGATTTTAAAAGTGGGACTATAACTCACTTTCACAGATTTTTACTTCATCGGGAAGTAAGACTTGGCCACTGGTTGATTCACGAACCTATAACAATATATACATATATATCAAAGTATGTTCAAAATATATTTACAACACTTTTAATATATTTTGATGTTTTAAGTTTATTAAGTCAGCTGTCCTCGTTAGTAACCTACAACTAGTTGTCCACAATTAGATGTACAGAAATAAATCGATAAATATTATCTTGAATCAATCCACGACCCAGTGTATACGTATCTCAGTATTGATCACAACTCAAACTATATATATTTTGGAATCAACCTCAACCCTGTATAGCTAACTCCAACATTCACATATAGAGTGTCTATGGTTGTTCCGAAATATATATAGATGTGTCGACATGATAGGTCGAAACATTGTATACGTGTCTATGGTATCTCAAGATTACATAATATACAATACAAGTTGATTAAGTTATGGTTGGAATAGATTTGTTACCAATTTTCACGTAGCTAAAATGAGAAAAATTATCCAATCTTGTTTTACCCATAACTTCTTCATTTTAAATCCGTTTTGAGTGAATCAAATTGCTATGGTTTCATATTGAACTCTATTTTATGAATCTAAACATAAAAAGTATAGGTTTATAGTCGGAAAAATAAGTTACAAGTCGTTTTTGTAAAGGTAGTCATTTCAGTCGAAAGAACGACGTCTAGATGACCATTTTAGAAAACATACTTCCACTTTGAGTTTAACCATAATTTTTGGATATAGTTTCATGTTCATAATAAAAATATTTTTCTCAGAATAACAACTTTTAAATCAAAGTTTATCATAGTTTTTAATTAACTAACCCAAAACAGCCCGCGGTGTTACTACGACGGCGTAAATCCGGTTTTACGGTGTTTTTCGTGTTTCCAGGTTTTAAATCATTAAGTTAGCATATAATATAGATATAGAACATGTGTTTAGTTGATTTTAAAAGTCAAGTTAGAAGGATTAACTTTTGTTTGCGAACAAGTTTAGAATTAACTAAACTATGTTCTAGTGATTACAAGTTTAAACCTTCGAATAAGATAGCTTTATATGTATGAATCGAATGATGTTATGAACATCATTACTACCTTAAGTTCCTTGGATAAACCTACTGGAAAAGAGAAAAATGAATCTAGCTTCAACGGATCCTTGGATGGCTCGAAGTTCTTGAAGCAGAATCATGACACGAAAACAAGTTCAAGTAAGATCATCACTTGAAATAAGATTGTTATAGTTATAGAAATTGAACCAAAGTTTGAATATGATTATTACCTTGTATTATAATGATAACCTACTGTAAGAAACAAAGATTTCTTGAGGTTGGATGATCACCTTACAAGATTGGAAGTGAGCTTGCAAACTTGAAAGTATTCTTGATTTTATGTAACTAGAACTTGTAAAATATATGAAGAACACTTAGAACTTGAAGATAGAACTTGAGAGAGATCAATTAGATGAAGAAAATTGAAGAATGAAAGTGTTTGTAGGTGTTTTTGGTCGTTGGTGTATGGATTAGATATAAAGGATATGTAATTTTGTTTTCATGTAAATAAGTCATGAATGATTACTCATATTTTTGTAATTTTATGAGATATTTCATGCTAGTTGCCAAATGATGGTTCCCAAATGTGTTAGGTGACTCACATGGGCTTCTAAGAGCTGATCATTGGAGTGTATATACCAATAGTACATACATCTAAAAGCTGTGTATTGTACGAGTACGAATACGGGTGCATACGAGTAGAATTGTTGATGAAACTGAACGAGGATGTAATTGTAAGAATTTTTGTTAAGTAGAAGTATTTTGATAAGTGTCTTGAAGTCTTTCAAAAGTGTATGAATACATATTAAAACACTACATGTATATACATTTTAACTGAGTCGTTAAGTCATCATTAGTCGTTACATGTAAATGTTGTTTTGAAACCTTTAGGTTAACGATCTTGTTGAATGTTGTTAACCCATTGTTTATTATAACAAATGAGATGTTAAATTGTTATATTATCATGATATTATGATATATAATATATCTTAGTATGATATATATATATAGTTAAATGTCGTTACAACGATAATCGTTACATATATGTCTCGTTTCGAAATCATTAAGTTAGTAGTCTTATTTTTACATATGTATTTCATTGTTAATACACTTAATAATATATTTACTTATCATTTAACATAATTAACCAAGTGTATCAATATCTTAATATGATTCATATGTACCTAGTAAGACGTTGTTATAACGATAATCGTTATATATATATTTTCGAGTTTCTTAAATTAATAGTCTCATTTTTATGTATATAACTCATTGTTAAAATACCTAATGAGATACATACTTATAATAAAATCATGTTAACTATATATATAACCATATATATGTCATCGTATAGTTTTTACAAGTTTTAACGTTCGTGAATCACCGGTCAACTTGGGTGGTCAATTGTCTATATGAAACCTATTTCAATTAATCAAGTCTTAACAAGTTTGATTGCTTAACATGTTGGAAACACTTAATCATGTAAATATCAATTTCATTTAATATATATAAACATGGAAAAGTTCGGGTCACTACAGTACCTACCCGTTAAATAAATTTCGTCCCGAAATTTTAAGCTGTTGAAGGTGTTGACGAATCTTCTGGAAATAGATGCGGGTATTTCTTCTTCATCTGATCTTCACGCTCCCAGGTGAACTCGGGTCCTCTACGAGCATTCCATCGAACCTTAACAATTGGTATCTTGTTTTGCTTAAGTCTTTTAACCTCACGATCCATTATTTCGAAGGGTTCTTCGAAGAATTGAAGTTTTTCGTTGATTTGGATTTCATCTAACGGAATAGTGAGATCTTCTTTAGCAAAACATTTCTTCAAATTCAAGACGTGGAAAGTGTTATGTACAGCCGCGAGTTGTTGAGGTAACTCAAGTCGGTAAGCTACTGGTCCGACACGATCAATAATCTTGAATGGTCCAATATAGCTTGGATTTAATTTCCCTCGTTTACCAAATCGAACAACGCCTTTCCAAGGTGCAACTTTGAGCATGACCATCTCTCCAATTTTAAATTCTATATCTTTTCTTTTAATGTCAGCGTAGCTCTTTTGTCGACTTTGGGCGGTTTTCAACCGTTGTTGAATTTGGATGATCTTCTCGGTAGTTTCTTGTATAATCTCCGGACCCGTAATCTGTCTATCCCCCACTTCACTCCAACAAATCGGAGACCTGCACTTTCTACCATAAAGTGCTTCAAACGGCGCCATCTCAATGCTTGAATGGTAGCTGTTGTTGTAGGAAAATTTTGCTAACGGTAGATGTCGATCCCAACTGTTTCCGAAATCAATAACACATGCTCGTAGCATGTCTTCAAGCGTTTGTATCGTCCTTTCGCTCTGCCCATCAGTTTGTGGATGATAGGCAGTACTCATGTCTAGACGAGTTCCTAATGCTTGCTGTAATGTCTGCCAGAATCTTGAAATAAATCTGCCATCCCTATCAGAGATAATAGAGATTGGTATTCCATGTCTGGAGACAACTTCCTTCAAATACAGTCGTGCTAACTTCTCCATCTTGTCATCTTCTCTTATTGGCAGGAAGTGTGCTGATTTGGTGAGACGATCAACTATTACCCAAATAGTATCAAAACCACTTGCAGTCCTTGGCAATTTAGTGATGAAATCCATGGTAATGTTTTCCCATTTCCATTCCGGGATTTCGGGTTGTTGAAGTAGACCTGATGGTTTCTGATGCTCAGCTTTGACCTTAGAACATGTCAAACATTCTCCTACGTATTTAGCAACATCGACTTTCATACCCGGCCACCAAAAATGTTTCTTGAGATCCTTGTACATCTTCCCCGTTCCAGGATGTATTGAGTATCTGGTTTTATGAGCTTCTCTAAGTACCATTTCTCTCATATCTCCAAATTTTGGTACCCAAATCCTTTCAGCCCTATACCGGGTTCCGTCTTCCTGAATATTAAGATGCTTCTCCGATCCTTTGGGTATTTCATCCTTTAAATTTCCCTCTTTTAAAACTCCTTGTTGCGCCTCCTTTATTTGAGTAGTAAGGTTATTATGAATCATTATATTCATAGATTTTACTCGAATGGGTTCTCTGTCCTTCCTGCTCAAGGCATCGGCTACCACATTTGCCTTCCCCGGGTGGTAACGAATCTCAAAGTCGTAATCATTCAATAATTCAATCCACCTACGCTGCCTCATATTCAGTTGTTTCTGATTAAATATGTGTTGAAGACTTTTGTGGTCGGTATATATAATACTTTTGACCCCATATAAGTAGTGCCTCCAAGTCTTTAATGCAAAAACAACCGCTCCTAATTCCAAATCATGCGTCGTATAATTTTGTTCGTGAATCTTCAATTGTCTAGACGCATAAGCAATCACCTTCGTTCGTTGCATTAATACACAACCGAGACCTTGCTTTGATGCGTCACAATAAATCACAAAATCATCATTCCCTTCAGGCAATGACAATATAGGTGCCGTAGTTAGCTTTTTGTTCAATAACTGAAACGCATTCTCTTGTTCATCATTCCATTCAAATTTCTTCCCTTTATGCGTTAATGCAGTCAAGGGTTTTGCTATTCTGGAAAAATCTTGGATGAACCTTCTGTAGTAACCAGCTAGTCCTAAAAACTGGCGTATATGTTTCGGAGTTTTCGGGGTTTCCCACTTTTCAACAGTTTCTATCTTTGCCGGATCCACCTTAATACCTTCTTTGTTCACTATGTGACCGAGGAATTGAACTTCTTCCAACCAAAATGCACACTTTGAAAACTTAGCGTACAATTCTTCCTTCCTCAATACTTCTAACACCTTTCTCAGATGTTCACCGTGTTCTTGGTCATTCTTTGAGTAAATAAGTATGTCATCAATGAAAACAATGACAAACTTGTCAAGGTATGGTCCACACACTCGGTTCATAAGGTCCATGAACACAGCTGGTGCATTAGTTAAACCAAACGGCATGACCATAAACTCGTAATGACCGTAACGTGTTCTGAAAGCAGTCTTTGGAATATCATCTTCTTTCACCCGCATTTGATGATACCCGGAACGTAAGTCAATCTTTGAATAAACAGACGAGCCTTGTAGTTGATCAAATAAGTCGTCGATTCTCGGTAGTGGGTAGCGGTTCTTGATGGTTAGTTTGTTCAACTCTCAGTAGTCGATACACAACCTGAATGTACCATCTTTCTTCTTGACAAACAAAACAGGAGCTCCCCACGGTGATGTGCTTGGTCGAATGAAACCACGCTCTAAAAGTTCTTGTAATTGGCTTTGCAGTTCTTTCATCTCGCTAGGTGCGAGTCTGTAAGGAGCACGAGCTATTGGTGCAGCTCCTGGTACAAGATCTATTTGAAATTCAACAGATCGATGTGGGGGTAATCCCGGTAATTCTTTCGGAAATACATCGGGAAATTCTTTTGCAATGGGAACATCATTGATGCTCTTTTCTCCAGTTTGTACTTTCTCGACGTGTGCTAGAACAGCATAGCAACCTTTTCTTATTAGTTTTTGTGCCTTCAAATTACTAATAAGATGTAGCTTCGTGTTGCCCTTTTCTCCGTACACCATTAAGGGTTTTCCTTTTTCTCGTATAATGCGAATTGCATTTTTGTAACAGACGATCTCTGCTTTCACTTCTTTCAACCAGTCCATACCGATTATCACATCAAAACTCCCTAACTCTACTGGTATCAAATCAATCTTAAATGTTTCGCTAACCAGTTTAATTTCTCGATTCCGACATATATTATCTGCTGAAATTAATTTACCATTTGCTAATTCGAGTAAAAATTTACTATCCAAAGGCGTCAATGGACAACTTAATTTAGCACAAAAATCTCTACTCATATAGCTTCTATCCGCACCCGAATCAAATAAAACGTAAGCAGATTTATTATCAATAAGAAACGTACCCGTAACAAGCTCCGGGTCTTCCTGTGCCTCTGCCGCATTAATATTGAAAACTCTTCCGCGGCCTTGTCCATTCGTGTTCTCCTGGTTCGGGCAATTTCTAATAATGTGGCCTGGTTTTCCACATTTATAACTAACTAAATTGGCATAACTTGCTCCGACACTACTTGCTCCGCCATTACTCGTTCTGACACCATTTGTTCCTTTCGTTCTATTAATCCCTGGTCCGTAGACCTCACACTTCGCCGCGCTATGACCATTTCTTTTACACTTGTTGCAAAATTTGGTGCAGAACCCCGAGTGATACTTTTCACACCTTTGGCATAGCTGCTTCTGATTGTTGTTGTTGTTGCGGTTATTATTGTTGTTGGGATGATTGTTGTAGTTACTGTTGTTGTTGTTGTTGTTGTTGTTGTTGTTGTTGTTGTTGTTGTTGTTGTTGTTGTTGTTGTTGTTGTTGTTGTTGTTGTTGTTGTTGTTGTTGTTGTTGTTGTTGTTGTTGTTGTTGTTGTTGTTGTTGTTGTTGTTGTTGTTGTTGTTGTTGTTGTTGGGCCGTTTGTTGTAGTTGCGATTGATGTTGCGATTGTTGGGATAATTGTTGCGATTATTGTTGTAATTGCTGTTGTTGTTGTATTGGTGATTCTTATCACCGTTTTCCTCCCACTTTCTTTTGACTTGCTTCACATTGGCCTCTTCAGCAGTCTGTTCTTTAATTCTTTCTTCAATCTGGTTCACTAGTTTGTGAGCCATTCTACATGCCTGTTGTATAGAGGCGGGCTCGTGTGAACTTATATCTTCTTGGTTTCTTTCCGGTAATCCTTTCACAAACGCGTCGATCTTCTCTTCCTCATCTTCGAATGCTCCCGGACACAATAGGCACAATTCTGTGAATCGTCTTTCGTACGTGGTAATATCAAATCCTTGGGTTCGTAACCCTCTAAGTTCTGTCTTGAGCTTATTGACCTCGGTTCTGGGACGGTACTTCTCGTTCATCAAGTGCTTGAATGCTGACCACGGTAGTGCGTACGCATCGTCTTGTCCCACTTGCTCTAGATAGGTATTCCACCATGTTAACGCAGAACCTGTGAAGGTATGCGTAGCGTACTTCACTTTGTCCTCTTCAGTACACTTACTTATGGAAAACACCGATTCGACCTTCTCGGTCCACCGTTTCAATCCGATCGGTCCTTCGGTTCCATCAAATTCTAAAGGTTTGCAGGCAGTAAATTCTTTGTAGGTGCATCCTACACGATTTCCTGTACTGCTAGATCCAAGGTTATTGTTGGTATGTAGCGCAGCCTGTACTGCGGCTATGTTTAAAGCTAGAAAAGTACGGAATTCCTCTTCATTCATATTCACGGTGTGTCGAGTAGTCGGTGCCATTTCCTTCAAAATAGTCAAATGGAACAAGTTAATCATACAGAATATTAAGAGTAGTTAATAGTATTTCGTAGCATAATATGAACTCATTTATAAAAGCTTTTTCTTCATATTAGCGTTTTATAAGTTTAAATTCGGGTAGTACCTACCCGTTAAGTTCATACTTAGTAGCTAATATACAATTCAACTACTGCAATTCTATATGAAAAACTGATTATAATAATATTTCGCGTTCAAACTTTTATACAATATTTTACAAACTTACAATACCGCTTATTTTACATAAAGCATGAAATATAGCACACAATAACTTTGATACAAGATAGTTGTGAAGATAATTCTAGCTAGTACACAAGTCGTTCAGCAAAGGCAATAAAGACACGTAATTCATACGTCCAGAAACAAGTCATGCATTCTGGTTTTACTAGGACTACTTCCCATCCTTGGTCTTGTGGAACATAACCGTTATGGCCGTTGATAAGACAGCGTGTTGTAACGTCGTCAAATGGATGAGGGTTACGTAATGTCCAACAGTCCCGTAACAATCTAAAAACCTCATTTCTTACCCCAATTACCGACTCCGTCACTTGTGGGAACGTTTTGTTTAATAGTTGTAGGCCGATGTTCTTGTTCTCACTTTGGTGAGAAGAGAACATTACTAATCCGTAAGCATAACATGCTTCTTTATGTTGCATGTTAGCCGCTTTTTCTAAATCACGAAGTCCAATATTCGGATATATTGAGTCAAAATAATTTCTTAACCCATTGCGTAAAATAGCATTTGAGTTCCCCGCAATATATGCGTCAAAGTAAACACATCGTAACTTATGGATTTCCCAATGTGATATCCCCCATCTTTCGAACGAAAGCCTTTTATAAACCAAGGCATTCTTGGAACGTTCTTCGAATGTCTTACAAACTGATCTCGCCTTAAATAGTTGTGCCGAAGAATTCTGACCGACTCTAGACAAGATTTCATCAATCATGTCTCCGGGTAGGTCTCTTAAAATATTGGGTTGTCTATCCATTTTGTGTTTTTATACTGTAAAATAGACAAGAGTTAGATTCATAAAAAAAATACTTATTAATACAAGCAATTTTTACATATATCATAAAGCATAAGCACACTATATTACATATATTACACCACACGAATACAACTATCTTATTCCGACTCGCTTGTTTCTTCTTCTTCGGTTTTGGTTCGTTTTTCCAAGTTTCTAGGGATATATGATGTTCCCCTAATACGAGCCGTAATTTTCCACATTGGTTTAGAAAAACCTGGTGGTTTAGAGGTTCCCGGGTCATTGTTACAACTTAAGGACTTCGGGGGTTGACGATACATATAAAGTTCATCGGGGTTGGAATTAGATTTCTCTATTTTTATGCCCTTTCCCTTATTATTTTCTTTTGCCTTTTTAAATTCAGTTGGGGTAATTTCTATAACATCATCGGAATTCTCGTCGGAATCCGATTCATCGGAGAATTGGTAATCCTCCCAATATTTTGCTTCCTTGGCGGAAACACCATTGACCATAATTAACCTTGGTCGGTTGGTTGAGGATTTTCTTTTACTTAACCGTTTTATTATTTCCCCCGCCGGTTCTATTTCTTCATCCGGTTCCGATTCTTCTTCCGGTTCCGATTCTTCTTCCGGTTCCGACTCTTCTTCCGGTTCCTCTTCGGGAACTTGTGAATCAGTCCACGAATCATTCCAATTTACATTTGACTCTTCATTATTATTAGGTGAGTCAATGGGACTTGTTCTAGAGGTAGACATCTATCACATAATATCAAACGCGTTAAGAGATTAATATATCATATAATATTCACATGTTAAAAATATATAGTTTCCATCAAAATTTGTTAAGCAATCATTTTTCAAGTAAAAACGGTCGAAGTTCAGACTCACTAATGCATCCTAACAAACTAGATAAGACACACTAATGCAAAATTCTGGTTCTCTAAGACCAACGCTCGGATACCAACTGAAATGTCCCGTTCTTATTGATTAAAAACGTTCCATATTAATTGATTTCGTTGCGAGGTTTTGACCTCTATATGAGACGTTTTTCAAAGACTGCATTCATTTTAAAACAAACCATAACCTTTATTTCATCAATAAAGGTTTAAAAAGCTTTACGTAGATTATCAAATAATGATAATCTAAAATATCCTGTTTACACACGACCATTACATAATGGTTTACAATACAAATATGTTACAACAAAATAAGTTTCTTGAATGCAATTTTTACATAATATCATACAAACATGGACTCCAAATCTCGTCCTTATTTAACTATGCGACAGCGGAAGCTCCTAATAATCACCTGAGAATAAACATGCTTAAAACGTCAACAAAAATGTTGGTGAGTTATAGGTTTAACCTATATATATCAAATCATAATAATAGACCACAAGATTTTATATTTCAATACACATCCCATACATAGAGATAAAAGTCATTCATATGGTGAACACCTGGTAACCGACATTAACAAGATGCATATATAAGAATATCCCCATCATTCCGGGACACCCTTCGGATATGATATATATTTCGAAGTACTAAAGCATCCGGTACTTTGGATGGGGCTTGTTGGGCCCGATAGATCTATCTTTAGGATTCGCGTCAATTAGGGTGTTTGTTCCCTAATTCTTAGATTACCAGACTTAATAAAAAGGGGCATATTCGATTTCGATAATTCAACCATAGAATGTAGTTTCACGTACTTGTGTCTATTTTGTAAATCATTTATAAAACCTGCATGTATTCTCATCCCAAAAATATTAGATTTTAAAAGTGGGACTATAACTCACTTTCACAGATTTTTACTTCGTCGGGAAGTAAGACTTGGCCACTGGTTGATTCACGAACCTATAACAATATATACATATATATCAAAGTATGTTCAAAATATATTTACAACACTTTTAATATATTTTGATGTTTTAAGTTTATTAAGTCAGCTGTCCTCGTTAGTAACCTACAACTAGTTGTCCACAATTAGATGTACAGAAATAAATCGATAAATATTATCTTGAATCAATCCACGACCCAGTGTATACGTATCTCAGTATTGATCACAATTCAAACTATATATATTTTGGAATCAACCTCAACCCTGTATAGCTAACTCCAACATTCACATATAGAGTGTCTATGGTTGTTCCGAAATATATATAGATGTGTCGACATGATAGGTCGAAACATTGTATACGTGTCTATGGTATCTCAAGATTACATAATATACAATACAAGTTGATTAAGTTATGGTTGGAATAGATTTGTTACCAATTTTCACGTAGCTAAAATGAGAAAAATTATCCAATCTTGTTTTACCCATAACTTCTTCATTTTAAATCCGTATTGAGTGAATCAAATTGCTATGGTTTCATATTGAACTCTATTTTATGAATCTAAACAGAAAAAGTATAGGTTTATAGTTGGAAAAATAAGTTACAAGTCGTTTTTGTAAAGGTAGTCATTTCAGTCGAAAGAACGACGTCTAGATGACCATTTTAGAAAACATACTTCCACTTTGAGTTTAATCATAATTTTTGGATATAGTTTCATGTTCATAATAAAAATCTTTTTCTCAGAATAACAACTTTTAAATCAAAGTTTATCATAGTTTTTAATTAACTAACCCAAAACAGCCCGCGGTGTTACTACGACGGCGTAAATCCGGTTTTACGGTATTTTTCGTGTTTCCAGGTTTTAAATCATTAAGTTAGCATATCATATAGATATAGAACATGTGTTTAGTTGATTTTAAAAGTCAAGTTAGAAGGCTTAACTTTTGTTTGCGAACAAGTTTAGAATTAACTAAACTATGTTCTAGTGATTACAAGTTTAAACCTTCGAATAAGATAGTTTTATATATATGAATCGAATGATGTTATGAACATCATTACTACCTTAAGTTCCTTGGATAAACCTACTGGAAAAGAGAAAAATGGATCTAGCTTCAACGGATCCTTGGATGGCTCGAAGTTCTTGAACCAGAATCATGACACGAAAACAAGTTCAAGTAAGATCATCACTTGAAATAAGATTGTTATAGTTATAGAAATTGAACCAAAGTTTGAATATAATTATTACCTTGTATTAGAATGATAACCTACTGTAAGAAACAAAGATTTCTTGAGGTTGGATGATCACCTTACAAGATTGGAAGTGAGCTTGCAAACTTGAAAGTATTCTTGATTTTATGTAACTAGAACTTGTAAAATATATGAAGAACACTTAGAACTTGAAGATAGAACTTGAGAGAGATCAATTAGATAAAGAAAATTGAAGAATGAAAGTGGTTGTAGGTGTTTTTGGTCGTTGGTGTATGGATTAGATATAAAGGATATGTAATTTTGTTTTCATGTAAATAAGTCATGAATGATTACTCATATTTTTGTAATTTTATGAGATATTTCATGCTAGTTGCCAAATGATGGTTCCCACATGTGTTAGGTGACTCACATGAGCTGCTAAGAGCTGATCATTGGAGTGTATATACCAATAGTACATACATCTAAAAGCTGTGTATTGTACGAGTACGAATACGGGTGCATACGAGTAGAATTGTTGATGAAACTGAACGAGGATGTAATTGTAAGCATTTTTGTTAAGTAGAAGTATTTTGATAAGTGTCTTGAAGTCTTTAAAAAGTGTATGAATACATATTAAAACAGTACATGTATATACATTTTAACTGAGTCGTTAAGTCATCGTTAGTCGTTACATGTAAATGTTGTTTTGAAACCTTTAGGTTAACGATCTTGTTGAATGTTGTTAACCCATTGTTTATTATAACAAATGAGATGTTAAATTATTATATTATCATGATATTATGATATATAATATATCTTAGTATGATGTATATACAGTTAAATGTCGTTACAACGATAATCGTTACATATATGTCTCGTTTCGAAATCATTAAGTTAGTAGTCTTATTTTTACATATGTATTTCATTGTTAATACAATTAATAATATATTTACTTATCATTTAACATAATTAACCAAGTGTATCAATATCTTAATATGATTCATATGTACCTAGTAAGACGTTGTTATAACGATAATCGTTATATATATCGTTTTCGAGTTTCTTAAATTAATAGTCTCATTTTTAAGTATATAACTCATTGTTAAAATACCTAATGAGATACATACTTATAATAAAAACATGTTAACTATATATATAACCATATATATGTCATTGTATAGTTTTTACAAGTTTTAACGTTCGTGAATCACCGGTCAACTTGGGTGGTCAATTGTCTATATGAAACATATTTCAATTAATCAAGTCTTAACAAGTTTGATTGCTTAACATGTTGGAAACATTTAATCATGTAAATATCAATCTCAATTAATATATATAAACATGGAAAAGTTCGGGTCACTACAGTAGTTAGCTTTTTCTTCAATAATTGAAACGCCTTCACTTGTTCATCCTTCCATTCAAATTTCTTCCCTTTATGCGTTAATGCAGTCAAGGGTTTTGCTATTTTGGAGAAATCTTGGATGAATCTTCTGTAGTAACCAGCCAATCCTAAAAATTGACGTATATGCTTCGGAGTTTTTGGGGTTTTCCACTTTTCAACGGTTTCGATCTTTGCTGGGTCCACCTGGATACCTTCTTTGTTCACTATGTGACCGAGGAATTGAACTTCTTCCAACCAAAATGCACACTTTGAAAACTTAGCGTACAGTTTTTCTTTCCTCAATACTTCTAGCACTTTTCTCAAATGTTCTTCGTGCTCTTGATCATTCTTTGAGTAAATAAGAATGTCATCGATGAAAACAATGACAAACTTGTCAAGATATGGCCCACACACTCGGTTCATAAGGTCCATGAACACAGCTGGTGCGTTAGTCAATCCAAACGGCATAACCATAAACTCGTAATGACCATAACGCGTCCTAAAAGCAGTTTTTGGAATATCATCCTCCTTTACTCGCATTTGATGATATCCAGAACGTAAATTGATCTTCGAATAAACCGATAAGCCTTGTAGTTGATCAAATAAGTCGTCAATTCTCGGCAGTGGATAACGGTTTTTGATGGTAAGTTTGTTCAACTCTCTGTAGTCAATACACAACCGAAATGTACCATCCTTCTTCTTGACAAACAAAACAGGAGCTCCCCATGGTGATGTGCTTGGTAGAATGAAACCACGTTCTAATAGTTCTTGCAGTTGGCTTTGCAGTTCTTTCATCTCGCTGGGTGCGAGTCTATAAGGAGCACGAGCTATTGGTGTAGCTCCTGATACAAGATCTATTTGAAATTCAACAGATCGATGTGGAGGTAGTCCCGGTAATTCTTTTGGAAATACATCGAGAAATTCTTTTGCGATGGGAACATCATTGATGCTCTTTTCTTCAGTTTGTACTTTCTCGACGTGTGCTAGAACAGCATAGCAATCTTTTCTTATTAGTTTTTGTGCCTTCAAATTACTAATAAGATGTAGCTTCATGTTGCCCTTTTCTCCGAACACCATTAAGGGTTCTCCTTCTTCTAGTACAATGCGAATTGCATTTTTATAACATACGATCTCTGCTTTCACCTTCTTCAGCCAGTCCATGCCAACTATTATATCAAAACTCCCTAAATCTACTGGTATCAAATCAATCTTAAATATTTTGCTACCCAGTTTAATTTCTCGATTCCGACATATATTATCTGCTGAAATTAATTTACCGTTTGCTAATTCGAGTAAAAATCTACTATCCAACGGTGTCAATGGACAAGTTAATTTAGCACAAAAATCTCTACTCATATAGCTTCTATCCGCACCCGAATCAAATAAAACGTAAGCAGATTTATTGTCAATAAGAAACGTACCCGTAATAAGCTCCGGGTCTTCCTGTGCCTCTGCCGCATTAATATTGAAAACTCTTCCGCGGCCATGTCCATTCGTGTTCTCCTGGTTCGGGCAATTTCTAATAATGTGGCCCGGTTTTCCACATTTATAACAAACTACATTGGCATAACTTGCTCCGACACTACTTGCTCCGCCATTACTCGTTCCGATACCATTTGTTCCTTTCGTTCTGTTAACCCCTAGTCCGTAGACCTCACACTTCGCCGCGCTATTACCATTTCTTTTACACTTGTTGCAAAATTTGGTGCAGAACCCCGAGTGATACTTTTCACACCTTTGGCATAGCTGCTTCTGATTGTTGTTGTTGTTGCGGTTGTTATTGTTGTTGGGATGATTGTTGTAGTTGCTGTTGTTGTTATTGTTGTTGTTGTTGTTGTTGTTGTTGTTGTTGTTGTTGTTGTTGTTGTTGTTGTTGTTGTTGTTGTTGTTGTTGTTGTTGTTGTTGTTGTTGTTGTTGTTGTTGTTGTTGTTGTTGTTGTTGTTGTTGTTGTTGTTGTTGTTGTTGTTGTTGTTGTTGTTGTTGTTGTTGTTGTTGTTGTTGTTGTTGTTGTTGTTGTTGTTGTTGTTGTTGTTGTTGTTGTTGTTGTTGTTGTTGTTGTTGTTGTTGTTGTTGTTGTTGTTGTTGTTGTTGTTGTTGTTGTTGTTGTTGTTGTTGTTGTTGTTGTTATTGTTGTTGTTGTTGTTGGGCCATTTGTTGTAGTTGCGATTGATGTTACGATTGTTGGGATAATTGTTGCGATTATCATTGTAATTGCTGTTGTTGTTGTATTGGTGATTCTTATCACCGTTTTCCTCCCACTTTCTTTTGACTTGCTTCACATTGGCCTCTTCAGCCGTCTGTTCTTTAATTCTTTCCTCAATCTGGTTCACTAGTTTGTGAGCCATTCTACATGCTTGTTGTATGGAGGCGGGCTCGTGTGAACTTATATCTTCTTGGATTCTTTCCGGTAATCCTTTCACAAACGCGTCGATCTTCTCTTCCTCATCTTCGAACTCCCGGACACAATAGGCACAATTCTGTGAATCGTCTTTCGTACGTGGTAATATCAAATCCTTGGGTTCGTAACCCTCTAAGTTCTGTCTTGAGCTTATTGACCTCGGTTCTGGGACGGTACTTCTCGTTCATCAAGTGCTTGAATGCTGACTACGGTAGTGCGTACGCATCATCTTGTCCCACTTGCTCTAGATAGGTATTCCACCATGTTAACGCAGAACCTTTGAAGGTATGCGTAGCGTACTTCACTTTGTCCTCTTCAGTACACTTACTTATGGCAAACACCGATTCGACCTTCTCGGTCCACCGTTTCAATCCGATCGGTCCTTCGGTTCCATCAAATTCCAAAGGTTTGTAGGCAGTGAATTCTTTGTAGGTGCATCCTACATGATTTCCTGTACTTCTAGATCCAAGGTTATTGTTGGTATGTAGCGCAGCCTGTACTGCGGCTATGTTTGAAGCTAGAAAAGTACGGAATTCCTCTTCATTCATATTCACGGTGTGTCTAGTATTCGGTGCCATTTCCTTCAAAATAGTCAAATGGAACAAGTTAATCATACAGAATATTAAGAGTAGTTAATAGTATTTCGTAGCATAATATGAACTCATTTATAAAAGCTTTTTCTTCATATTAGCGTTTTATAAGTTTAAATTCGGGTAGTACCTACCCGTTAAGTTCATACTTAGTAGCTAATATACAATTCAACTACTACAATTCTATATGAAAAACTGATTATAATAATATTTCGCGTTCAAACTTTTATACAATATTTTACAAACTTACAATACCACTTATTTTACATAAAGCATGAAATATAGTACACAATAACTTTAATACAAGATAGTTATGAAGATAATTCTAGCTAGTACACAAGTCGTTCAGCAAAGGCAATAAAGACACGTAATTCAT
The DNA here is from genome assembly GCF_046630445.1 of Rutidosis leptorrhynchoides. Classification (NCBI taxonomy): domain Eukaryota; kingdom Viridiplantae; phylum Streptophyta; class Magnoliopsida; order Asterales; family Asteraceae; genus Rutidosis; species Rutidosis leptorrhynchoides. Next base: position 644,802,196 of record NC_092336.1, read on the forward strand.
ACGTCCAGAAACAAGTCATGCATTCTGGTTTTACTAGGACTACTTCCCATCCTTGGTCTTGTGGAACATAACCGTTATGGCCGTTGATAAGACAGCGTGTTGTAACGTCGTCAAAGGGACGAGGGTTACGTAATGACCAACAGTCTCGTAATAACCTAAAAACCTCATTTCTTACCCCAATTACCGACTCCGTCACTTGTGGGAACGTTTTGTTTAATAGTTGTAGCCCGATGTTCTTTTTCTCACTTTGGTGAGAAGCGAACATTACTAACCCGTAAGCATAGCATGCTTCTTTATGTTGCATGTTAGCCGCTTTTTCTAAATCATGAAGTCCTATATTCGGATATATTGAGTCAAAATAATTTCTTAACCCGTTGCGTAAAATAGCATTTGGGTTCCCCGCAATATATGCGTCAAAGTAAACACATCGTAACTTATGGGTTTCCCAATGTGGTATCCCCCATCTTTCAAACGAAAGTCTCTTATAAACCAAGACATTCTTGGAACGTTCTTCGAATGTCTTACAAACTGATTTCGCCGTAAATAGTTGTGCCGAAGAATTCTGACCGACTCTAGACAAGATTTCATCAATCATGTCTCCGGGTAGGTCTCTTAAAATATTGGGTTGTCTATCCATTTTGTGTTTTTATACTGTAAAATAGACAAGAGTTAGATTCATAAAAAAAATACTTATTAATACAAGCAATTTTTACATATATCATAAAGCATAAGCACACTATATTACATATATTACACCACACGAATACAACTATCTTATTCCGACTCGCTCGTTTCTTCTTCTTCGGTTTTGGTTCATTTTGCCAAGTTTCTAGGGATATATGATGTTCCCCTAATACGAGCTGTCGTTTTCCACAACGGTTTAGAAAAACCTGGTGGTTTAGAGGTTCCCGGGTCATTGTTACAACTTAAGGGCTTCGGGGGTTGATGATACATATAAAGTTCATCGGGGTTGGAATTAGATTTCTCTATTTTTATGACCTTTCCCTTATTATTTTCTTTTGCCTTTTTAAATTCAGTTGGGGTAATTTCTATAACATCATCGGAATTCTCGTCGGAATCCGATTCATCGGAGAATTGGTAATCCTCTCAATATTTTGCTTTCTTGGCGGAAACACCATTGACCATAATTAACCTTGGTCGGTTGGTTGAGGATTTTCTTTTACTTAACCATTTTATTATTTCCCCCACCGGTTCTATTTCCTCCTCCGGTTCCTCCTCTTCCGGTTCTGATTCTTCTTCCGGTTCTAATTCTTCTTCCGGTTCTTCTTCGGGAACTTGTGAATCAGTCGAATATATATTCGACTCTTCGTTATTATTAGGTGAGTCAATGGGATTTGTGCTAGAGGTAGACATCTATCACACAATATCAAACATGTTAAGAGATTAATATATCACATAATATATACATGTTAATAATATATACTTTCCAACAAAAATGTTAAGCAATCATTTTTAAAGAAAACACGGTCGAAGTCCAGACTCACTAATGCATCCTAACAAACTCGATAAGACACACTAATGCAAATTTTTGGTTCTCTAAGACCAACGCTCGAGTACCAACTGAAATGTCCCGTTCTTATTGATTAAAAACGTTCCATATTAATTGATTTCGTTGCGAGGTTTTGACCTATATATGAGACGTTTTTCAAAGACTGCATTCATTTTTAAAACAAACCATAACCTTTATTTCATAAATAAAGGTTTAAAAAGCTTTACGTAGATTATCAAATAATGATAATCTAAAATATCCTGTTTACACACGACCATTACATAATGGTTTACAATACAAATATGTTACATCGAAATCAGTTTCTTGAATGCAGTTTTTACACAATATCATACAAACATGGACTACAAATCTTGTCCTTATTTTAGTATGCAACAGCGGAAGCTCTTAGTATTCACCTGAGAATAAACATGCTTTAAACGTCAACAAAAATGTTGGTGAGTTATAGGTTTAACCTATATATATCAAATCGTAACAATAGACCACAAGATTTCATATTTCAATACACATCCCATACATAGAGATAAAAATCATTCATATGGTGAACACCTGGTAACCGACATTAACAAGATGCATATATAAGAATATCCCCATCATTCCGGGACACCCTTCAGATATGATATAAATTTCGAAGTACTAAAGCATCCGGTACTTTGGATGGGGTTTGTTAGGCCCAATAGATCTATCTTTAGGATTCGCGTCAATTAGGGTGTCTGTTCCCTAATTCTTAGATTACCAGACTTAATAAAAAGGGGCATATTCGATTTTGATAATTCAACCATAGAATGTAGTTTCACGTACTTGTGTCTATTTTGCAAATCATTTATAAAACCTGCATGTATTCTCATCCCAAAAATATTAGATTTTAAAAGTGGGACTATAACTCACTTTCACAGATTTTTACTTCGTCGGGAAGTAAGACTTGGCCACTGGTTGATTCACGAACCTATAACAATATATACATATATATCAAAGTATGTTCAAAATATATTTACAACACTTTCAATTAATTTTGATGTTTTAAGTTTATTAAGTCAGCTGTCCTCGTTAGTAACCTACAACTAGTTATCCACAGTTAGATGTGAAATGTCCCGTTCTTATTGATTAAAAACGTTCCATATTAATTGATTTCGTTGCGAGGTTTTGACCTCTATATGAGACGTTTTTCTAAGACTGCATTCATTTTTAAAACAAACCATAACCTTTATTTCATAAATAAAGGTTTAAAAAGCTTTACGTAGATTATCAAATAATGATAATCTAAAATATCCTGTTTACACACGACCATTACATAATGGTTTACAATACAAATATGTTACATCGAAATCAGTTTCTTGAATGCAGTTTTTACACAATATCATACAAACATGGACTCCAAATCTTGTCCTTATTTTAGTATGCAACAGTGGAAGCTCTTAGTATTCACCTGAGAATAAACATGCTTTAAACGTCAACAAAAATGTTGGTGAGTTATAGGTTTAACCTATATGTATCAAATCGTAACAATAGACCACAAGATTTCATATTTCAATACACATCCCATACATAGAGATAAAAATCATTCATATGGTGAACACCTGGTAACCGACATTAACAAGATGCATATATATAAGAATATCCCCATCATTTCGGGACACCCTTCGGATATGATATAAATTTCGAAGTACTAAAGCATCCGGTCCTTTGGATGGGGTTTGTTAGGCCCAATAGATCTATCTTTAGGATTCGTGTCAATTAGGGTATCTGTTCCCTAATTCTTAGATTACCAGACTTAATAAAAAGGGGCATATTCGATTTCGATAATTCAACCATAGAATGTAGTTTCACGTACTTGTGTCTATTTTGTAAATCATTTATAAAACCTTCATGTATTCTCATCCCAAAAATATTAGATTTTAAAAGTGGGACTATAACTCACTTTCACAGATTTTTACTTCGTCGGGAAGTAAGACTTGGCCACTGGTTGATTCACGAACCTATAACAATATATACATATATATCAAAGTATGTTTAAAATATATTTACAACACTTTTAATATATTTTGATGTTTTAAGTTTATTAAGTCAGCTGTCCTCGTTAGTAACCTACAACTAGTTGTCCACAGTTAGATGTACATAAATAAATCGATAAATATTATCTTGAATCAATCCATGACCCAGTGTATACGTATCTCAGTATTGATCACAATTCAAACTATATATATTTTGGAATCAACCTCAACCCTGTATAGCTAACTCCAACATTCACATATAGAGTGTCTATGGTTGTTCCGAAATATATATAGATGTGTCGACATGATAGGTCGAAACATTGTATACGTGTCTATGGTATCTCAAGATTACATAATATACAATACAAGTTGATTAAGTTATGGTTGGAATAGATTTGTTACCAATTTTCACGTAGCTAAAATGAGAAAAATTATCCAATCTTGTTTTACCCATAACTTCTTCATTTTAAATCCGTTTTGAGTGAATCAAATTGCTATGGTTTCATATTGAACTTTATTTTATGAATCTAAACATAAAAAGTATAGGTTTATAGTCGGAAAAATAAGTTACAAGTCATTTTTGTAAAGGTAGTCATTTCAGTCGAAAGAACGACGTCTAGATGACCATTTTAGAAAACATACTTCCACTTTGAGTTTGACCATAATTTTTGGATATAGTTTCATGTTCATAATAAAAATCATTTTCTCAGAATAACAACTTTTAAATCAAAGTTTATCATAGTTTTTAATTAACTAACCCAAAACAGCCCGCGGTGTTACTACGACGGCGTAAATCCGGTTTTACGGTGTTTTTCGTGTTTCCAGGTTTTAAATCATTAAGTTAGCATATCATATAGATATAGAACATGTGTTTAGTTAATTTTAAAAGTTAAGTTAGAAGGATTAACTTTTATTTGCGAACAAGTTTAGAATTAACTAAACTATGTTCTAGTGATTACGAGTTTAAACCTTCGAATAAGATAGTTTTATATATATGAATCGAATGATGTTATGAACATCATTACTACCTCAAGTTTAGTAGGTAAACCTACTGGAAGTGACAAGAAATGATCTAGCTTCAAAGGATCTTGGATGGCTTGAAAGTTCTTGAAGTAGGATCATGACACAAAAACAAGTTCAAGTAAGATTTTTACTCGAATTAAGATAGTTTATAGTTATAGAAATTGAATCAAAGTTTGAATATGAATATTACCTTGAATAAGAAAGATAACCTACTATATATAACAAAGGTTTCTTGATCTTAGATGATTACTTGGAATGGATTAGAAAGCTTGGAAGTAAATTAGTAAACTTGAAGGGATTTTTGAAGTGTTCTTGAAGTGTTCTTGAAGTGTTCTTCCTATGATGATTATAGATTGATTCTTGAAGTGATTTTTGATGAAGATGATGATTAACTACTGGAAAAATACGTTTATAATAGTGTGGGTGTGTTGAGAGAGAATTAGAAAGAGAATTGGAAGTGAAATGGAGTGAATGATGAGTGGTAATTGGTGAGTGGTGAGTGGGGTTAAAAGGAGTTCTAGTTAGTTGACTAGCTCATGGTAGAAGTTAAAATTGATTAGTCATGCATGACATAATCAAGAGTGGAATCCCATGCTAGTTCCTATTGGTATATACCTATAGTAAGTACGTTTTGAAGCTGTGTATAATACGGGTAAGAATACGACTAGAATTCTTGATGAAAGAAAAAATGGGAAAGTAACTGTAACCATTTTCGTTAAGTATGAGTGTTTTGATATATGTCTTGAAGTCTTCCAAAAGTATTTTAATACATCTAAATACACTACATGTATATACATTTTAACTGAGTCGTTAAGTCATCGTTAGTCGTTACATGTAAGTGTTGTTTTGAAACCTTTAAGTTAACGATCTCAATTAATGTTGTTAACCCATTGTTTATTATATCTAATGAGATGTTAAATTATTATATTATCATGATATTATGATATATTAAAATATCTTAATATGATATATATACATTTAAATGTCGTTACAACGATAATCGTTACATATATGTCTCGTTTCGAAATCCTTAAGTTAGTAGTCTTGTTTATATGTATATAACTCATTGTTAATATACTTATGGAGATACTTACTTATCATAATCTCATGTTAACCATATGTATATCCATATATATATATATCGTCATGTCATTTTGACAAGTTTTAACGTTCGTGAATCGCCGATCAACTTGGGTGGTCAATTGTCTATATGAAACATATTTCAATTAATCAAGTCTTAACAAGTTTGATTGCTTAACATGTTGGAAACATTTAATCATGTAAATATCAATCTCAATTAATATATATACATGGAAAAGTTCGGGTCACTACAGTACCTACCCGTTAAATAAATTTCGTCCCGAAATTTTAAGCTGTTGAAGGTGTTGACGAATCTTCTGGAAATAGATGCGGGTATTTCTTCTTCATCTGATCTTCACGCTCCTAGGTGAACTCGGGTCCTCTACGAGCATTCCATCGAACCTTAACAATTGGTATCTTGTTTTGCTTAAGTCTTTTAACCTCACGATCCATTATTTCGACGGGTTCTTCGATGAATTGGAGTTTTTCGTTGATTTGGATTTCATCTAACGGAATAGTGAGATCTTCTTTAGCAAAACATTTCTTCAAATTCAAGACGTGGAAAGTGTTATGTACAGCCGCGAGTTGTTGAGGTAACTCAAGTCGGTAAGCTACTGGTCCGACACGATCAATAATCTTGAATGGTCCAATATACCTTGGATTTAATTTCCCTCATTTACCAAATCGAACAACGCCTTTCTAAGGTGCAAATTTAAGCATGACCATCTCTCCAATTTCAAATTCTATATCTTTTCTTTTAATGTCAGCGTAGCTCTTTTGTCGACTTTGGGCGGTTTTCAACCGTTGTTGAATTTGGATGATCTTCTCGGTAGTTTCTTGTATAATCTCCAGACCCGTAATCTGTCTATCCCCCACTTCACTCCAACAAATAGGAGACCTGCACTTTCTACCATAAAGTACTTCAAACGGCGCCATCTCAATGCTTGAATGGTAGCTGTTGTTGTAGGAAAATTCTGCTAATGGTAGATGTCGATCCCAACTGTTTCCGAAATCAATAACACATGCTCGTAGCATGTCTTCAAGCGTTTGTATCATCCTTTCGCTCTGCCCATCAGTTTGTGGATGATAGGCAGTACTCATGTCTAGACGAGTTCCTAATGCTTGCTGTAATGTCTGCCAGAATCTTGAAATAAATCTGCCATCCCTATCAGAGATAATAGAGATTGGTATTCCATGTCTGGAGACGACTTCCTTCAAATACAGTCGTGCTAACTTCTCCATCTTGTCATCTTCTCTTATTGGCAGGAAATGTGCTGATTTGGTGAGACGATCAACTATTACCCAAATAGTATCAAAACCACTTGCAGTCCTTGGCAATTTAGTGATGAAATCCATGGTAATGTTTTCCCATTTCCATTCCGGGATTTCGGGTTGTTGAAGTAGACCTGATGGTTTCTGATGCTTAGCTTTGACCTTAGAACACGTCAAACATTCTCCTACGTATTTAGCAACATCGGCTTTCATACCCGGCCACCAAAAATGTTTCTTGAGATACTTGTACATCTTACCCGTTCCAGGATGTATTGAGTATCTGGTTTTATGAGCTTCTCTAAGTACCATTTCTCTCATATCTCCAAATTTTGGTACCCAAATCCTTTCAGCCCTATACCGGGTTCCTTCTTCCCGAATATTAAGATGCTTCTCCGATCCTTTGGGTATTTCATCCTTTAAATTTCCCTTTTTTAAAACTCCTTGTTGCGCCTCCTTTATTTGAGTAGTAAGGTTATTATGAATCATTATATTCATAGATTTTACTCGAATGGGTTCTCTGTCCTTCCTGCTCAAGGCATCGGCTACCACATTTGCCTTCCCCGGGTGGTAACGAATCTCAAAGTCGTAATCATTCAATAATTCAATCCACCTACACTGCCTCATATTCAGTTGTTTCTGATTAAATATGTGCGGAAGACTTTTGTGGTCGGTATATATAATACTTTTGACCCCATATAAGTAGCGCCTCCAAGTCTTTAATGCAAAAACAACCGCGCCTAATTCCAAATCATGCGTCGTATAATTTTGTTCGTGAATCTTCAATTGTCTAGACGCATAAGCAATCACCTTCGTTCGTTGCATTAATACACAACCGAGACCTTGCTTTGATGCGTCACAATAAATCACAAAATCATCATTCCCTTCAGGCAATGACAATATAGGTGCCGTAGTTAGCTTTTTCTTCAATAACTGAAACGCCTTCTCTTGTTCATCCTTCCATTCAAATTTCTTCCCTTTATGCATTAATGCAGTCAAGGGTTTTGCTATTCTAGAAAAGTCTTGGATGAACCTTCTGTAGTAACCAGCTAGTCCTAAAAACTGGCGTATGTGTTTCGGAGTTTTCGGGGTTTCCCACTTTTCAACAGTTTCTATCTTTGCCGGATCCACCTTAATACCTTCTTTGTTCACTATGTGACCGAGGAATTGAACTTCTTCCAACCAAAATGCACACTTTGAAAACTTAGCGTACAATTCTTCCTTCCTCAATACTTCTAACACCTTTCTCAAATGTTCACCGTGTTCTTGGTCATTCTTTGTGTAAATAAGTATGTCATCAATGAAAACAATGACAAACTTGTCAAGGTATGGTCCACACACTCGGTTCATAAGGTCCATGAACACAGCTGGTGCATTAGTTAAACCAAACGGCATGACCATAAACTCGTATTGACCGTAACGTGTTCTGAAAGCAGTCTTTGGAATATCATCTTCTTTCACCCGCATTTGATGATACCCGGAACGTAAGTCAATCTTTGAATAAACAGACGAGCCTTGTAGTTGATCAAATAAGTTGTCGATTCTCGGTAGTGGGTAGCGGTTCTTGATGGTAAGTTTGTTCAACTCTCGGTAGTCGATACACAACCTGAATGTACCTTCTTTCTTCTTGACAAACAAAACAGGAGCTCCCCACGGTGATGTACTTGGTCGAATGAAACCACGCTCTAAAAGTTCTTGTAATTGGCTTTGCAGTTCTTTCATCTCGCTGGGTGCGAGTCTGTAAGGAGCACGAGCTATTGGTGCAGCTCCTGGTACAAGATCTATTTGAAATTCAACGGATCGCTGTGGGGGTAATCCCGGTAATTCTTTCGGAAATACATCGGGAAATTCTTTTGCAATGGGAACATCATTGATGCTCTTTTCTTCAGTTTGTACTTTCTCGACGTGTGCTAGAACAGCATAGCAACCTTTTCTTATTAGTTTTTGTGCCTTCAAATTACTAATAATATGTAGCTTCGTGTTGCCCTTTTCTCCGTACACCATTAAGGGTTTTCCTTTTTCTCGTATAATGCGAATTGCATTTTTGTAATAAACGATCTCTGCTTTCACTTCTTTCAACCAGTCCATACCGATTATCACATCAAAACTCCCTAACTCTACTGGTATCAAATCAATCTTAAATGTTTCGCTAACCAGTTTAATTTCTCGATTCCGACATATATTATCTGCTGAAATTAATTTACCATTTGCTAATTCGAGTAAAAATTTACTATCCAAAGGCGTCAATGGACAACTTAATTTAGCACAAAAATCTCTACTCATATAGCTTCTATCCGCACCCGAATCAAATAAAACGTAAGCAGATTTATTTTCAATAAGAAACGTACCAGAAACAAACTCCGGGTCTTCCTGTGCCTCTGCCGCATTAATATTGAAAACTCTTCCGCGGCCTTGTCCATTCGTGTTCTTCTGGTTCGGGCAATTTCTAATAATGTGGCCCGGTTTTCCACATTTATAACAAACTACATTGGCATAACTTGCTCCGACACTACTTGCTCCGCCATTACTCGTTCCGACACCATTTGTTCCTTTCGTTCTATTAACCCCTGGTCCGTAGACCTCACACTTCGCTGTGCTATGACCATTTCTTTTACACTTGTTGCAAAATTTGGTGCAGAACCCCGAGTGATACTTTTCACACCTTTGGCATAGCTGCTTCTGATTGTTGTTGTTGTTGCGGTTATTATTGTTGTTGGAATGATTGTTGTAGTTGTTGTTGTTGTTGTTGTTGTTGTTGTTGTTGTTGGGCCTTTTGTTGTAGTTGCGATTGCTGTTGCGATTGTTGGGATAATTGTTGCGATTATTGTTGTAATTGCTGTTGTTGTTGTATTGGTAATTCTTATCACCGTTTTCCTCCCACTTTCTTTTGACTTGCTTCACATTGGCCTCTTCAGCAGTCTGTTCTTTAATTCTTTCTTCAATTTGGTTCACTAGTTTGTGAGCCATTCTACATGCCTGTTGTATGGAGGCGGGCTCGTGTGAACTTATATCTTCTTGGATTCTTTCCGGTAATCCTTTCACAAACGCGTCGATCTTCTCTTCCTCATCTTCGAATGCTCCCGGACACAATAGGCACAATTCTGTGAATCGTCTTTCGTACGTGGTAATATCAAATCCTTGGGTTCGTAACCCTCTAAGTTCTGTATTGAGCTTATTGACCTCGGTTCTGGGACGGTACTTCTCGTTCATCAAGTGCTTGAATGCTGACCACGGTAGTGCGTACGCATCGTCTTGTCCCACTTGCTCTAGATAGGTATTCCACCATGTTAATGCAGAACCTGTGAAGGTATGCGTAGCGTACTTTACTTTGTCCTCTTCAGTACACTTACTTATGGCAAACACCGATTCGACCTTCTCGGTCCACCGTTTCAATCCGATCGGTCCTTCGGTTCCATCAAATTCCAAAGGTTTGCAGGCAGTGAATTCTTTGTAGGTGCATCCTACACGATTTCCTGTACTGCTAGATCCAAGGTTATTATTGGTATGTAGCGCAGCCAGTATTGCGGCTATGTTTGAAGCTAGAAAAGTACGGAATTCCTCTTCATTCATATTCACGGTATGTCGAGTAGTCGGTGCCATTTCCTTCAAAATAGTCAAATGGAACAAGTTAATCATACAGAATATTAAGAGTAGTTAATAGTATTTTGTAGCATAATATGAACTCATTTATAAAAGCTTTTTCTTCATATTAGCGTTTTATAAGTTTAAATTCGGGTAGTACCTAGCCGTTAAGTTCATACTTAGTAGCTAATATACAATTCAACTACTACAATTCTATATGAAAAACTGATTATAATAATATTTCGCGTTCAAACTTTTATACAATATTTTACAAACTTACAATACCGCTTATTTTACATAAAGCATGAAATATAGCACACAATAACTTTGATACAAGATAGTTGTGAAGATAATTCTAGCTAGTACACCAGTCGTTCAGCAAAGGCAATAAAGACACGTAATTCATACGTCCAGAAACAAGTCATGCATTCTGGTTTTACTAGGACTACTTCCCATCCTTGGTCTTGTGGAACATAACCGTTATGGCCGTTGATAAGACAGCGTGTTGTAACGTCGTCAAAGGGACGAGGGTTACGTAATGTCCAACAGTCCCGTAACAATCTAAAAACCTCATTTCTTACCCCAATTACCGACTCCGTCACTTGTGGGAACGTTTTATTTAATAGTTGTAGGCCGATGTTCTTGTTCTCACTTTGATGAGAAGCGAACATTACTAATCCGTAAGCATAACATGCTTCTTTATGTTGCATGTTAGCCGCTTTTTCTAAATCACGAAGTCCAATATTCGGATATATTGAGTCAAAATAATTTCTTAACCCATTGCGTAGAATAGCATTTGGGTTCCCCGCAATATATGCGTCAAAGTAAACACATCGTAACTTATGGATTTCCCAATGTGATATCCCCCATCTTTCGAACGAAAGCCTTTTATAAACCTAGGCATTCTTGGAACGTTCTTCGAATGTCTTACAAACTGATCTCGCCTTAAATAGTTGTGCCGAAGAATTCTGACCGACTCTAGACAAGATTTCATCAATCATGTCTCCGGGTAGGTCTCTTAAAATATTGGGTTGTCTATCCATTTTGTGTTTTTATACTGTAAAATAGACAAGAGTTAGATTCATAAAAAAAAAATACTTATTAATACAAGCAATTTTTACATATATCATAAAGCATAAGCACACTATATTACATATATTACACCACACGAATACAACTATCTTATTCCGACTCGCTCGTTTCTTCTTGTTCGGTTTTGGTTCGTTTTGCCAAGTTTCTAGGGATATATGATGTTCCCCTAATACGAGCCGTCGTTGTCCACATTGGTTTAGAAAAACCTGGTGGTTTAGAGGTTCCCGGGTCATTGTTATAACTTAAGGACTTCGGGGGTTGACGATACATATAAAGTTCATCGGGGTTGGAATTAGATTTCTCTATTTTTATGACCTTTCCCTTATTATTTTCTTTTGCCTTTTTAAATTCAGTTGGGGTAATTTCTATAACATCATCGGAATTCTCGTCGGAATCCGATTCATCGGAGAATTGGTAATCCTCCCAATATTTTGCTTCCTTGGCGGAAACACCATTGACCATAATTAACCTTGGTCGGTTGGTTGAGGATTTTCTTTTACTTAACCATTTTATTATTTCCCCCGCCGGTTCTATTTCTTCATCCGGTTCCGATTCTTCTTCCGGTTCCGATTCTTCTTCCGGTTCCGACTCTTCTTCCGGTTCCTCTTCGGGAACTTGTGAATCAGTCCACGAATCATTCCAATTTACATTTGACTCTTCATTATTATTAGGTGAGTCAATGGGACTTGTTCTAGAGGTAGACATCTATCACATAATATCAAACGCGTTGAGAGATTAATATATCATATAATATTCACATGTTAAAAATATATAGTTTCCATCAAAATTTGTTAAGCAATCATTTTTCAAGTAAACACGGTCGAAGTCCAGACTCACCAATGCATCCTAACAAACTAGATAAGACACACTAATGCAAAATTCTGGTTCTCTAAGACCAACGCTCGGATACCAACTGAAATGTCCCGTTCTTATTGATTAAAAACGTTCCATATTAATTGATTTCGTTGCGAGGTTTTGACCTCTATATGAGACGTTTTTCAAAGACTGCATTCATTTTAAAACAAACCATAACCTTTATTTCATAAATAAAGGTTTAAAAAGCTTTACGTAGATTATCAAATAATGATAATCTAAAATATCCTGTTTACACACGACCATTACATAATGGTTTACAATACAAATATGTTACATCGAAATCAGTTTCTTGAATGCAGTTTTTACACAATATCATACAAACATGGACTCCAAATCTTGTCCTTATTTTAGTATGCAATAGCGGAAGCTCTTAGTATTCACCTGAGAATAAAAATGCTTTAAACGTCAACAAAAATGTTGGTGAGTTATAGGTTTAACCTATATGTATCAAATCGTAACAATAGACCACAAGATTTCATATTTCAATACACATCCCATACATAGAGATAAAAATCATTCATATGGTGAACACCTGGTAACCGACATTAACAAGATGCATATATATAAGAATATCCCCATCATTCCGGGACACCCTTCGGATATGATATAAATTTCGAAGTACTAAAGCATCCGATACTTTGGATGGGGTTTGTTAGGCCCAATAGATCTCTCTTTAGGATTCGCGTCAATTAGGGTGTCTGTTCCCTAATTCTTAGATTACCAGACTTAATAAAAAGGGGCATATTCGATTTCGATAATTCAACCATAGAATGTAGTTTCACGTACTTGTGTCTATTTTGTAAATCATTTATAAAACCTGCATGTATTCTCATCCCAAAAATATTAGATTTTAAAAGTGGGACTATAACTCACTTTCACAGATTTTTACTTCGTCGGGAAGTAAGACTTGGCCACTGGTTGATTCACGAACCTATAACAATATATACATATATATCAAAGTATGTTTAAAATATATTTACAACACTTTTAATATATTTTGATGTTTTAAGTTTATTAAGTCAGCTGTCCTCGTTAGTAACCTACAACTAGTTGTCCACAGTTAGATGTACAGAAATAAATCGATAAATATTATCTTGAATCAATCCACGACCCAGTGTATACGTATCTCAGTATTGATCACAACTCAAACTATATATATTTTGGAATCAACCTCAACCCTGTATAGCTAACTCCAACATTCACATATAGAGTGTCTATGGTTGTTCCGAAATATATATAGATGTGTCGACATGATAGGTCGAAACATTGTATACGTGTCTATGGTATCTCAAGATTACATAATATACAATACAAGTTGATTAAGTTATGGTTGGAATAGATTTGTTACCAATTTTCACGTAGCTAAAATGAGAAAAATTATCCAATCTTGTTTTACCCATAACTTCTTCATTTTAAATCCGTTTTTAGTGAATCAAATTGCTATGGTTTCATATTGAACTCTATTTTATGAATCTAAACATAAAAAGTATAGGTTTATAGTCGGAAAAATAAGTTACAAGTCATTTTTGTAAAGGTAGTCATTTCAGTCGAAAGAACGACGTCTAGATGACCATTTTAGAAAACATACTTCCACTTTGAGTTTAACCATAATTTTTGGATATAGTTTCATGTTCATAATAAAAATCATTTTCTCAGAATAACAACTTTTAAATCAAAGTTTATCATAGTTTTTAATTAACTAACCCAAAACAGCCCGCGGTGTTACTACGACGGCGTAAATCCGGTTTTACGGTGTTTTTCGTGTTTCCAGGTTTTAAATCATTAACTTAGCATATCATATAGATATAGAACATGTGTTTAGTTAATTTTAAAAGTTAAGTTAGAAGTATTAACTTTTGTTTGCGAACAAGTTTAGAATTAACTAAACTATGTTCTAGTGATTACGAGTTTAAACCTTCGAATAAGATAGTTTTATATATATGAATCGAATGATGTTATGAACATCATTACTACCTCAAGTTTAGTAGGTAAACCTACTGGAAGTGACAAGAAATGATCTAGCTTCAAAGGATCTTGGATGGCTTGAAAGTTCTTGAAGTAGGATCATGACACAAAAACAAGTTCAAGTAAGATTTTTACTCGAATTAAGATAGTTTATAGTTATAGAAATTGAATCAAAGTTTGAATATGAATATTACCTTGAATAAGAAAGATAACCTACTGCATATAACAAAGGTTTCTTGATCTTAGATGATTACTTGGAATGGATTAGAAAGCTTGGAAGTAAATTAGTAAACTTGAAGGGATTTTTGAAGTGTTCTTGAAGTGTTCTTGAAGTGTTCTTCCTATGATGATTATAGCTTGATTCTTGAAGTGATTTTTGATGAAGATGATGATTAACTACTGGAAAAATACGTTCATAATAGTGTGGGTGTGTTGAGAGAGAATTAGAAAGAGAATTGGAAGTGAAATGGAGTGAATGATGAGTGGTAATTGGTGAGTGGTGAGTGGGGTTAAAAGGAGTTCTAGCTAGTTGACTAGCTCATGGTAGAAGTTAAAATTGATTAGTCATGCATGACATAATCAAGAGTGGAATCCCATGCTAGTTTCTATTGGTATATACTCATAGTAAGTACGTTTTGAAGCTGTGTATAATACGGGTAAGAATACGACTAGAATTCTTGATGAAAGAAAAAATGGGAAAGTAACTGTAACCATTTTTGTTAAGTATGAGTGTTTTGATATATGTCTTGAAGTCTTCCAAAAGTATTTTAATACATCTAAATACACTACATGTATATACATTTTAACTGAGTCGTTAAGTCATCATTAGTCGTTACATGTAAGTGTTGTTTTGAAACCTTTAAGTTAACGATCTCAATTAATGTTGTTAACCCATTGTTTATTATATCTAATGAGATGTTAAATTATTATATTATCATGATATTATGATATATTAATATATCTTAATATGATATATATACATTTAAATGTCGTTACAACGATAATCGTTACATATATGTCTCGTTTCGAAATCCTTAAGTTAGTAGTCTTGTTTATATGTATATAACTCATTGTTAATATACTTATGGAGATACTTACTTATCATAATCTCATGTTAACCATATGTATATCCATATATATATCGTCATGTCGTTTTTACAAGTTTTAACGTTCGTGAATCGCCGGTCAACTTGGGTGGTCAATTGTCTATATGAAACATATTTCAATTAATCAAGTCTTAACAAGTTTGATTGCTTAACATGTTGGAAACATTTAATCATGTAAATATCAATCTCAATTAATATATATAAACATGGAAAAGTTCGGGTCACTACAAGATGTACAGAAATAAATCGATAAATATTATCTTGAATCAATCCACGACCCAGTGTATACGTATCTCAGTATTGATCACAACTCAAACTATATATATTTTGGAATCAACCTCAACCCTGTATAGCTAACTCCAACATTCACATATAGAGTGTCTATGGTTGTTCCGAAATATATATAGATGTGTCGACATGATAGGTCGAAACATTGTATACGTGTCTATGGTATCTCAAGATTACATAATATACAATACAAGTTGATTAAGTTATGGTTGGAATAGATTTGTTACCAATTTTCACGTAGCTAAAATGAGAAAAATTATCCAATCTTGTTTTACCCATAACTTCTTCATTTTAAATCCGTTTTGAGTGAATCAAATTGCTATGGTTTCATATTGAACTCTATTTAATGAATCTAAATAGAAAAAGTATAGGTTTATAGTCGGAAAAATAAGTTACAAGTCATTTTTGTAAAGGTAGTCATTTTAGTCGAAAGAACGACGTCTAGATGACCATTTCAGAAAACATACTTCCACTTTGAGTTTAACCATAATTTTTGGATATAGTTTCATGTTCATAATAAAAATCATTTTCCCAGAATAACAACTTTTAAATCAAAGTTTATAATAGTTTTTAATTAACTAACCCAAAACAGCCTGCGGTGTTACTACGACGGCGTAAATCCGATTTTACGGTGTTTTTCGTGTTTCCAGGTTTTAAATCATTAAGTTAGCATATCATATAGATATATAACATGTGTTTAGTTGATTTTAAAAGTCAAGTTAGAAGGATTAACTTTTGTTTGCGAACAAGTTTAGAATTAACTAAACTATGTTCTAGTGATTACAAGTTTAAACCTTCGAATAAGATAGCTTTATATGTATGAATCGAATGATGTTATGAACATAATTACTACCTCAAGTTCCTTGGATAAACCTACTGGAAATGAGAAAAATAGATCAAGCTTCAAAGGATCCTTGGATGGCTTGAAAGTTCTTGAAGTAGAATCATGACACGAAAACAATTTCAAGTAAGATTTCCACTCGAAATAAGATTGTTATAGTTATAGAAATTGAATTAAAGTTTGAATATGATTATTACCTTGTATTAGAAAGATAACCTACTGTAAGTAACAAAGATTTCTTGATCTTGGATGATTACTTGGAATGGATTTAGAAAACTTGGAAGTAAACTTGCAATCTTGGAAGTATTCTTGATTTTATGAAACTAGAACTTTTGGAATTTATGAAGAACACTTAGAACTTGAAGATAGAACTTGAGAGAGATCAATTAGATGAAGAAAATTGAAGAATGAAAGTGTTTGTAGGTGTTTTTGGTCGTTGGTGTATGGATTAGATATAAAGGATATGTAATTTTGTTTTCATGTAAATAAGTCATGAATGATTACTCATATTTTTGTAATTTTATGAGATATTTCATGCAGGTTGTCAAATGATGGTTCCCACATGTGTTAGGTGACTCACATGGGCTGCTAAGAGCTGATAATTGGAGTGTATATACCAATAGTACATACATCTAAAAGCTGTGTATTGTACGAGTACGAATACGGGTGCATACGAGTAGAATTGTTGATGAAACTGAACAAGGATGTAATTGTAAGCATTTTTGTTAAGTAGAAGTATTTTGATAAGTGTCTTAAAGTCTTTCAAAAGTATATGAATACATATTAAAACACTACATGTATATACATTTTAACTGAGTCGTTAAGTCATCGTTAGTCGTTACATGTAAATGTTGTTTTGAAACCTTTAGGTTAACGATCTTGTTGAATGTTGTTAACTCATTGTTTATTATAACAAATGAGATGTTAAATTGTTATATTATCATGATATTATGATATATAATATATCTTAGTATGATATATATACAGTTAAATGTCGTTACAACTATAATCGTTACATATATGTCTCGTTTCGAAATCATTAAGTTAGTAGTCTTATTTTTACATATGTATTTCATTGTTAATACACTTAATAATATATTTACTTATCATTTAACATAATTAAGCAAGTGTATCAATATCTTAATATGATTCATATGTACCTAGTAAGACGTTGTTATAACGATAATCGTTATATATATCGTTTTCGAGTTTCTTAAATTAATAGTCTCATTTTTATGTATATAACTCACTGTTAAAATACCTAATGAGATACATACTTATAATAAAATCATGTTAACTATATATATAACCATATATATGTCATCGTATAGTTTTTACAAGTTTTAACGTTCGTGAATCACCGGTCAACTTGGGTGGTCAATTGTCTATATGAAACCTATTTCAATTAATCAAGTCTTAACAAGTTTGATTGCTTAACATGTTGGAAACACTTAATCATGTAAATAACAATTTCATTTAATATATATATAAACATGGAAAAGTTCGGGTCACTACAATCTTCGTATGCTTGTTGTTATCAGTGTGATTTTAATTTCAGTAACTTTGTATAATTTCCATTTAATGTTCGTCGTTGTAATGTGATTTAATTCAGTAACGTTGTAATGATGATGATGATGATGATGATGATGATGATGATGACGGTGTAATTTAACGGTGCAGTTTAACAGTGTAATGTCACGGTGTAACGATGATGACGATGGTGATGACGAACGATGACGACCAAGATGACGATGATGATGATTACGATGATGATGACGACGACGATGATGATGATGATTACGATGATGGTGATGATGATGATGACGACGATGATGATGATGATTACGATTACAATGACAGTGATGATGATAATTAACTATGTTTAGTAAGAGGTTGTTATATAGAAGAATTTTCCCGCCCAAAAAGCCTAATTATGTTTTCCCGCCAATGATTTCTCACCCAAAGTTTCTCGCCGAAGATTTGACGTCACATGTGACGATGATGATGACAATGATATGTGACGATGATGATAGCGGATTAATATAACGGCTTAATCTAAGTGCGTAATATAACAGCGTAATCTAACGGCCTAATATATCAGTGTGTATATGATGACGAGGATGATGACAATGATGACAATGACGACTATGATGATCGATGACGGTAAAACGTTACCCGAAATGGCTAGTACTTCCTCATCTGCAACATCAACGGGTCGAGCTAGAAGACCACCACCACCAGGTGCTGAACAACCATTACTTAAAGCCGCGATTATCGACACTTTCAACTATAATGGTATGGCTATCCCACCTCAATGGCAACATTTTTTGGCGCCTCCTAATCTGTGATGACCAGTCCAAATCCATTTGGATGAATACATCATTCATTGATTTCACAGTGAGGTACTGACCTCTACATGATACGTTTTGTAAACATTGCATTCTTTTAAAAAGGCACACCATAATTGAATATCAAATTCCAAGGTTTTTGACGTTTGATGATTTCTACATATAGACAATCACCGTAAATAATAGTTTATAATACTACATCCGTTGATAATGCAGTCAAAATAAGATACATGGTGATGATTTTGTGAATGCAACGTTTTCTCGAATAAAGCATGTATGACTCCATGCACATAGCTTGTATCACATATAAGCAAACAGCGGAAGACTTCTAGGAACCTGAGAATAAACATGCTTAAAAGTGTCAACACAAAGGTTGGTGAGTTCATAGTTTTAATGTTGCGCATAATCTGTGTATAAAGGTGGATCACGAGATTTCAGTTGTTTCATCCAGAAACGTTTATCAAAATATTCTACAAGATTGAGCACCCTGGTAACTAAACTTTAACGTTATAATAAGTACCCCTATTTTAACATACATGCAACCAACATGTACAATACACGCAATCCAACGTGTATTAAACTCACATAGCATACGTCTGTTTTATAGTTCAGGCTAGGGTTTCTATACCTGGAACAGACGGTGATGTCAAGCACTATGGATCCATATACCACTATTCGCGCCCATCAGTTCTTATAACCAGTAGTTACAAGTTACCAAAGCTAAGGGATTTTCGGTTCAAACTCGATGTAGAATTTAGTATGTACTTGTATCCATTGCGTTTAAAATAAAGTGCATGTATTCTCAGCCCAAAAATATAGATTGCAAAAGCAATTAAAAAGGGAGCAAATGAAACTCACATATCAATATTGTGGTTCAGTATTGTAGGAAAAATATGCAGACGTAACGGTGATAACAATCATAAGTCTGGCCATTAATTCACCCATGGTACCCACGAACATTACCCATAACCTCCATAGCTATAACCCATAATTTCCTTAGCTTTAACCCGTTTTGAAATCACTCGAACATCACTCCGTCGTAGTATTTTATGTATATACTAATAGTAATACTACTAATGATAATAATAAGATTTATAATAATATTATTAATCTTAATAATAATAATAATAATAATAATAATAATATTAATAAATATAAATAAATAATATACGGAGTAATGTGAGATAGAGAGATTGAAAGTTTTGTGAATTCATCTAACCAGAATTTATTCGATATATATAGAATAAATATAATAATATAAATATAATATAATAATAATATAGAATCAAACGTGACAATTAACATTCAATAATATCTCCTGATAGTTTTTGCGGACCGGTATTTCATACTCTGTTGCTAATAATTGACGGTTAAAAGTATAAATAAAAAATACTCCACTTTTTATAATTCAATACATATATTTATTTTGGTCTTAAGCTTTATAAAACTAGTTGTAAAAAGGTTCATTTATTTATAAAATTACTATATACGTTCGATGTAGAGTGTACGTACTAGTCTGCTGATCATTCTATGCCACCGTGAATTATTGAATTCGTTTAATTCAAACGAATTATCGAATTTTAATATTTTTAACAGTCGTATTTATTAAATACTTTAAGGGTATTTTATGTAACTTATAATTAATAATTTCTATCATGTCGCTTTTATGTGAATAGTAAATTAATTAATTTCGTTTCATTTACTATTCATATGAATAGTAAATGAATTAATTTCGATTCAACTATTTAAGTTACATTGTTGTACGTTGTGCTTTACAGCTTGTACATCTTTGATTTAATTGCGTTTCTTCTTATAAATTAAAAAATTTACATCATAAAAATAAAACGATCATATACATAAAAAAAATTAATTTGAAATTGCATCATTCAATAGTAAATTTTTATCATTTAGTATATAAATATTATTCGCATGTTTCCGTATGTGTGTGTGTGTGTATATATATATATATATATATATATACTCAATTATATAATTATCGCAAGTTATGACGTTCGTGAATCGTTACACAAACAGGGTGGTCAACCGTTATATAAAACTCATTTACAAAAGTTTTAAAACTTGTCAGAATTCATTTCTTATCATGACAAAAATATTAAATCATATAAAGATTTGGTTCAAAATAAGTCGAAATTTTCCGGGTCATCACAGTACCTACCCGTTAAAGAAATTTCGTCCCAAAATTTGATTGGGATCGTCATGGCTGACAATAAGTATCTTTTCATGACTCATATGAGTTGAAAAGTAGAGTTTTATCACCACTGAGTAATATAGATAAAACAATTCAATCATGCGAAGAGTACGAATGAAGCTGTCGCAAAAGAGTAAAATGAGAAAATAAAGATTCGTTTTAACTTTTGACGTAGTCACGGTTGATTTCCGGATTTCAAGGAATTTAAAGATAATCCTTGAAATCTAAAGATTTGATTCTCCGGTAATCAAGGAAATTATTATTCTCTTTGATTAAATGCGGTAATCTGCTTCGATTGCTATGTCTGATATTTAGCTATAAATTGACCTCTCCCGTTTCATTTATTTTCACCACTCCTATAATCTTCTTCTTTATTTTATACATCCCAATAGATTGTGAAAATGCTAAATCCAGTCCTGATTCTTGACATTTTCCTGGCTATCGTATCCTTCATTCTTCTTTTTCATCTGCCACCAGAGGAAGTTATTTTCTTCTACTATTACCTTGGGGTTATAATGTTTTTAATTCTTCTGTGTCTTTACGTTGCAATACGTATTGATATACACGGTTTGTAATTTAGGTGTTGTTGTCGGGCTTTATATTTTCCTTTATATTTCGGAGTTTCATGCTTTTGTTTCTTCTTCCCGACTTCAAGTCAAGCGAATAATGGTCCAGAATTCGTAAGTATGAAGTTTTGAATGATCATAATATACAAAGTAGAAAGGAAAGGTAATAGCACGATTTGTTTTGTCAAATTACCAGAATATCCGAAAAAGACCGAATCATCAAGAAAAATATTTTCTTGATAGTTTAGAGGTTAAATAGAATGAAAGAGTTATGTAACATGGTTCATGATGAGGGTATGATCTGTGAATCTTTATCACGTTCCATTAGAAACTCAGCATGACTTACTGTAATATAATCACGTTGATCAAGTGTCATTATATTATACTAACTCATGCTTCAATTTCCAAAAAAAAAAAACATTCATAATTTAAACTTGAAGGTTTACAGAATATAGAAACTAAACAGTTTCCTTTATGGTGTAATACAGATAACGCGAGGAGATAAATAATTTCAGATAATAATAGTTATGAAGATATATTCAAAAATATCTAAGATATTTATGATGAAAGGTACTATGATATCTTAGAATTTCTAAGATCGAAGGATGATGAAGAAGATTTGCCCGCAAAGGTTTAGAGTAAGGAGCAAGGTATTTGCTAAAGACTTCAGCAGACACTGAATCATTTAGATTCTTTGAAGGCAGGTTTAGTCTTTGTGATTTGTCAACAGTCTCCTTCATAGTTTGCTCAATCCGTTTTTTCAGTTCCAAATCTGAGCTTTTTCAACACACCACTCTTTATTATCAAACTTTTGGCCATTAAGACCATTTACAGTTTTGCTGCTTCATCAGCATTCAAAGTTATCATAACCGAATCGTCGGTTATCAATCCGAGGTGTTTTCAAGAGTTTGAATGAAGATTGTAATTGTCAAGATACATATGATGTTCTAGAATTTTGAATGATACAAATATTTTTCTGGGTTTTATGAATAGAAGTGATGTCCTAGCACAGTTCTGAAGTCAAAGTATAGCTTTGAAAGATGTTGGAATCTAAGAGGGATATCTTTTGTTAAATCTTAACTTGGATTATGATTTGTCAAAATCAGAATATTTTATCAAATTTGGGTGAGAATGGTTGTTTTGATTTCTATGAAAGAATGTATATTGTTGTGAAAGTAGTGAGTATAGTTGATGATTTGCTGAATCAAAACTGAACACATTAATTGTGAATTTATATATCTCTCGGATATTACATACCCATTAAAAGTTTCACAAGTAATATTTTGTACCAAGATTTTTATTACAGTCTTTATGAAAATATATGTATGTATATTTTCTTTAGATGTAATACATATTTAATGAGTTAATATGATATTAAGCTCATTTGATTTTCGGCTGAAACTAGAAATGAATAATCTCTAAAACTTTAGAAATTACGTAATCTTCGCGGATTATTATGAATTAATACTTTATTTTGGTGAAAGATGTTGATGCTCGTGGAATTCTTATGAACTTCGCAAGACACGAATGATGATTTCTTGAAATTTTTGAGTATATCGAAAATGAAAGTGTAATATCAAACATGTAGTTGAATAGTACACTTGGTTTATTATGAAATGGAATTCATTACGTTGAAACATAGATTCTAGTTAACGATTGTTAAGTCATTAACGAAGGATGTACATCATAGCATATTAGTAATATGAATTAACCAAGTAGTAATTACTAGTTAAAATCCATACGTAATAACTTAGTACGAAAAGATCTATTGTGGTTTCAAAACTCATATATATATATATATATATATATATATATATATATATATATATATATATATATATATATATATATATATATATATATATATATATATATAAAATATACATATAAATTCTTCAGAGGAAATGAGTTAATACTTCATAACTCGTTGATATAATGTATCCGTTGACAATTGTGGTGTCGATATCGTTGATGGTTATGGAGCTGGTGTAGCCTGTGGTGCTACAGGTGTTGTTGGTGTTGGTGATACTGATGGTGATGCTGGTGGTACTACCGGTGGTGCTTGTATAACAAGTCTAACTTGTAAATTACGTACCATTCTTGTCAGGGTTTCTACTCTTCCTTCTATCATTTCGGTCCACTCATTTGATTTATGGTTAAGGCTGGAATAGACAATATCTAAGACTTTAGAGATTACATAATCGCCGCAAAATGTTTCTCCAATGAAGTTATGAATCAATACTTCATTGGTTATTATTGTTGGTACTCCTTGGTATCTATGGTGCGTATGACGTTGATGCTTGTGGGATATCTTGTGATGTTGAATCATGGGATGTGGATGTTGTTGATGGGGGTAATGGTACTGTTGGTGTTGATGATGGTGGTACTGTTGATGCCGATGATGCTGCTGGTGCTTGTAACCTTTGCACCATATTCTCCAAAGCCACTACTCGAGCGCGAAGCTCGTTGACTTCTTTTATTACACCGGGGTGATTGTTGGTTCGAACGAGCGGATGAATAAGATCTAGAATTTGAGATAGTATATAATTATGACGAGATACTCTGGAAATGAGAGAGAAAATGGTATTTCGGACTGGTTCGCCGGTAAGTGCTTCCGGTTCTTCGCCAAGAGGGGAATGTGATGGATGGAAAGGATCACCTTCTTCTTGTATCCAATGGTTAAGTAGATTACGAACCCATCCTCAATTTATCCAGAATAGATGATGGATAATTGGTTGATCCATTCATTTATATGGAAGACTGGTAAAATCTACAAATAGTTAATGTTAGGGACCATGGGCAACTGATTTTTTATTTTTTATTTTTTTAAAAAAAAAATTTTGTTGAAACATTGTGTTATAAAGTATATTGATTTTATGTATTTGTACTTAATTATAATTTGTTATTATTATTATTATTATTTTTAATCGATATATTTTAGTATTATTTTATGACATCATCCATCAAAATTTCTGACTTCGCCTCTGAGTGTTACTATTTTACAAAGATTTCATAATTAATAATTTATTTATTCATAGGGTTTTTTTTTTACCGCCTCGCTCTGGGCACTAGAAAACTCAGGACCGACCATGTTTTATTCCCATGCTCATTTAAAAAGAGATTGCTTAAGGACTTCCCATTCATTTTAATGTTATATATCAAATATACACAAATTTTATGAACCATATGTATCATTATTCCATTATGTATCTGATCGCTGATTAGCATATTTAAATAAGTATCAACAAATATTGGATTAAATGTAGCCCTAAACCCTAATACTTAATCACTTAATGTACTGTTCATATAAATAACTAATACAACTAAGAATCAAGCATAAACTAGTGTCATTTGTATAAGTTATTAGAAATACCTCAAATAATGACTAGTATTTGTTGAAGAAGTCAAAAGAAGAAACGTTATTTGTAATTTTGAGAAATCTAATTGGGAGTTTATGTTCAGATTTTTTATTATTATTATTATTTTTTTATGGACCATTAGGGATTTGTGTAAATTGGACTTGTTGATTTTTTTAATGTGCTAAGCAATATGAGGTGGGGCGACAGATTAAAATTACTTAAACATTCAACTTTAAATGTCCAAAATATGTCAAATGGCTAATTTTATTAGAAGAAAAATTTGAGGTGGGGCAGCCTCCCCCCTTTGTCTTGTAAATAATCCGCCCCTGCCGCAGACCGACATTTTTTTTTTCTTCTTTCTGGGTCGAATAATTCAACAAAGTAGGAAAAGGGATCAACTTTTCTTGACTTTTTGGTTGACGTCTAATCACAAGCAAAAGAGAGTGGTATTGAAATTTTATTTCTTTGTTTAACATTGTCTCAACAATTATTTTCTATTGTTTTGTTTCTAAGACCATTTGTAGTGGTAGTTCGTATTGTGAGTTAGTGTTGTGCTCTTTTTGCATTTTTTTGATGACTAAGACGTATTTTGTTGTTGAGTGGAGTAGTGGTGGTGTTGTGAGTTGGTGTTGTGTTAGTGGAATGCTGATGTGGCACTTAATATTGTATTTTTTTATTTAATTTATTAATTTATATGTAATAAAAACTTAAAAATAAAAATGTCAAATATAATGTTAACATAAAATATTCCATTTCTACATATAATAAGCTAGAATGCATTTATAAAACTTAAGGGGGGTAATATGTTAACTGATGTTACTTTGGAGGGGTTAATTGAAAATCTCATAATATAATAGATCTGAGGGAGTCATCTTTTTCATCCAACTGCTCCCCCAATTTCTTCTTCGTCGAACTGTATGTTACTTTGGGATTATTTTTTTTGATTTAATTATGATCTGCAAATACTCAATTCCACCAACCAACAAGAATTCACCACCTGTCAGCAACGTCCGTTGCTCTTCACGTTGGACCCGTCCCAACGCCGGCAAAACGCCGACCGAAAATGCGTCGATTCGGAGGTTGGGTGGCGTTTTTGGTGGTGCCACATGGGATCCAACGGGGTTGTACCCCCTCTGATACAAATGGTCTAACTGTCAAAGTTTAATATTTATAATTTAATCATTACAATGTAATTAATATTATGTGCTTATTTTGTTTGATTGTTGATTCAATTAAATTGGTGGGCTAATTCCTTTCATGTCCATTTAGATTATTGAACCTAGGTAAGAGATCCATAATATACGATCGAATAAAGGGTTTTCGATATGAAATGGGTGTTGACTACTGAATGATATCTTCGTCTTCTCGAATACATATATATAGCAAAAAAAATAAATACCGTATATAACGGGGAAAATTAAGGAAAAGTGGCAGGAAAAAAAATCTAACGTAATAAATACGATAAGATTAGTCTATACGCAACTTACGCAAATAATACAGTAAGATGTGTCTAGAATGAAAATAATAAACAGATAATTTCCGACAAGAAATGATAAGCAAAAATCGGTCAAACAAATACGGTCATAATCCAGACTCACTAATGCATCCTAACAATTACCCGTTAAACACACTAATGTAAAATTCTGGTTCCCTTTGACCTCAAGCTCTGATACCAACTGTGATGACCCGTCCAAATCTATTTGGACGAATACATCATTCATCGATTTCACAGTGAGGTACTGACCTCTACATGATACGTTTTGTAAACATTGCATGCTTTTAAAAAGGCACACCATAATTGAATATCAAATTCCAAGGTTTTTGACGTTTGATGATTTCTACATATAGACAATCACCGTAAATAATAGTTTATAATACTACATCCGTTGATAATGCAGTCAAAATAAGATACATGGTGATGATTTTGTGAATGCAACATTTTCTCGAATAAAGCATGTATGACTCCATGCACATAGCTTGTATCACATAGCATACATTTGTTTTAACATACATGCAACCAACATGTACAATACACGCAATCCAACGTGTATTAAACTCACATAGCATACGTCTGTTTTATAGTTCAGGCTAGGGTTTCTATACCTGCAACAGACGGGGATGTCAAGCCCTATGGATCTATATACCACTATTCGTGCCCATCAGTTCTTATAACCAGTAGTTACAAGTTACCAAAGCTAAGGGATTTTCGGTTCAAACTCGGTGTAGAATTTAGTATGTACTTGTATCCATTGTGTTTAAAATAAAGTGCATGTATTCTCAGCCAAAAAATATAGATTGCAAAAGCAATTAAAAAGGGAGCAAATGAAACTCACATATCAATATTGTAAGACCCAAATATTTATTGTACATAATGTATTTATGGTGTACTATGCATGTATGAAGTGTACGAAGCATGTACGTGTTGCTTGCTAGAACGTCGAAGGAAACTGGACGTTGTCTGAAGGGACAAGGAGTGTACGTATCTTT
Organism: Rutidosis leptorrhynchoides; assembly: GCF_046630445.1. NCBI lineage: Eukaryota > Viridiplantae > Streptophyta > Magnoliopsida > Asterales > Asteraceae > Rutidosis > Rutidosis leptorrhynchoides. The sequence goes on from NC_092336.1 coordinate 644,829,806, forward strand.
TCAACTCCAAATAAAGTTTGTGTTAATGTTTCAAAGCCTTACCATTAGAAAGGAAATCTTATTACGTTTCCAACGATATTTGATTCATCGAAAACGGAGCTACGGTCAAAAAGTTATGGCCAAAACAAGTTTCTGAAATCTGACCTGCAGAGTGGAGCGGCGCCCCACCAAGTGGCGCGGCGCGCCGATTGCTGCAGAAGCAATTTTCAGCCTTTTTAAAGGTTTTAAATGAAGGGTACTTTGGTCTTTTCACTTGGGGTCGGTTTAGGGTCATCAAAACTGATCCTTTGATCAGTTTGGATCACATTTCACTCATAAAACACTCTCTTCAAACCCTAGTGAGAGAAACCCACTTTTAGTGAGAGAGAGCTTGATTTGGAGAAGAAGGAGTTGGATTCTCATCAAAGCTTGGGTTTTAAAGTTGTTCTACTCGTCAACGGCATCATTTTGGCGGTATTGGTAAGTTCTAACTCCGAATTTCATTCTTGTGATTTGATATTCAAGTTAGGGTTTAAGTTTGATTTGTTGTGAAAACCTCTTAGATGATGAAATGGGTTTATGGTGACTAGTTATTCTTGTCACTTGGCGGGTTTTGGGTTGGATGACGGTTTGGCCTTGATTAGGCTTTGTGTATGAGTTTAATCACTTGGATTAGTGATTATGGAAGTATTGGAAACCATTTTAGGGTATTTGGTTGACTAATTGTGACTTTGGGTCAAATTAGGGTTTGGTGGTGATTATGACCCATTTGGTGACTTAATGAGGTTTATGAACTTAAAATGGATTAAGTTGGAATATTAAACCGAGTTAAATGTGTTTTGGTGTCAAAATTGGTAGAGAATGAGATTTTGACCTTTATGGGTCAAAATTAGGGTTTAAGTGTCTAAATGGGTATGACACGTGTTTGACACTTGAGTTCGGGTTTAATTGGCTTATTAGGACCATTCTCACTTGTGTTAGTGATTATTGGTTAGTTCGGGCACGGTTTGTGCTTGGAAGGTCAATTGGGTCGAAATTGCACTAAGTGTTGAATTGGGTTGGTTTGTAAATCCATCCTAATTGTATTGTTGTAATTGTGATAATGGAATAGGTATTTTCCATTGGCGAGTTGCGGATTACTTGGAAGCTTTCTTCAAGACTTCAAGGTGAGTGATATTATCCTATGTACATATGTATGTGTAGGATGGGTGCGGGTCGGGTGAAGTGAATCTCGGCTATAGAGCTCACTTCACATGTAGGTGGACTTGATGGACTTTTGTATGAGTCCAATTGGCACGGTTGTGCGTTTTGGTTGACCATCTTTGGCGAAGTATTCGTTCGTGTGTACGTTATCACACATGATTGTGATTTGGATGTTGTGGCCCCGATGTGGTGGATTTTATAATCCCGTGACCGTGGGTTTGAGTTGGAGAAGTGAATCGCGTGTGGTTTCGGATTCACGATGACGCGTGTAGTTTCGGTCATCTTATCGAATGAATCTCGTGTAGTTCAGATTCATGGTGACTCGTGTAGTTCGGTCATCTTGTTGAGGTAGTAATCTCGTGTGGTTTCGGATTACTAAGGCTCGTGTGGTTCGGCCAACCTCGATGTTGTGAAGATAGTAATCTCGTGTGGTTCGGATTACTAAGGCTCGTGTAGTTCGGCCAATCTTCATTGTGGTATTTAGTTCTCGGTATTGGGTTAAGGTGTTAACCTTGTTCGTTTATATTGTTATATATATTAATGTATTGTTGTGTTGTAGCTAACCCTCCGGGTGTAGCTATTTGGCGATGTTCACTTTGTCGTTGGTGGACTCATGTTTGTGTTGTATCTTTAGCTCGTTGCTTAGATCGTACGGTATGCTTAGTGTAGATGCTTTATACTTGGATGCTTCGGTATGCGGTATTTGTTTTGCGTGGCGTATTCATTTTATACATATATATGTATGTAGTATATTATCATTCACTAAGCATTAGCTTACCCTCTCGTTGTTGACTCTTTTTATAGATCGCATGTGGATTGGTGGCTCGGGTAAGCGCGAGGACTAGAAGACGTGCATAGTTGCTTTAGTGACTTACTTTTGGATCATTTAGGATTGGGTAGCGTATTCCCAATCGCCATGCTCGGCTTTGTTGTATTAAAAGTCTTTTGGTCAAATATTGTATTTCGGTACTTAAGGTGGTAAAATGGGTCGTTGTGGGACCCGCTTCGTAAACTCAATTTTATTAATTAAACGTGCTAGTTTTATATATATGAATTTATGGTTAAAAGCGTTTTGGCTAAAAATGTCGGGAACTAGTCAAACATTTTCGTTAAATTGACTTCCGGGGACAGCGGGCTGTCCAGGTGGTTTGGCGCGCCGCGCACCCACCTGGCGCGCCGCGCAAATGAACTGCACCAGAAAATTTTATTTTTATGTTGTGAAATTTAACGGGAATTGTCGTGGTTTGGTTTGGGTTGTTACAAGTGGTATCAGAGCATGGTCTAAGGGATTTAGGTGACTTGAGATAGGTGCCTAGACTTAGACTTTTGTGTGTGCTTAATTTGTTGCGGGACTTGTAGGATTACGGGTCGGAATGGGTTTAGTTAGTGCCTTGTTTATAGGTTGACTAACGTTTATATTAGTAATGCGGATATTATTAATATGCTCTTGTGTTGTGATAGTAATTCTCGCGTGTGTTTGTACCACGTAGAATTTTGGTTGTGTTTGTTTATATCATCGAGCGAGGCGGTCGTTGTACTAACAAGTCGATGCGGCGTGTGTGCGTAATAAGAACTTGCAGACCTTATTACGGGTGCAAATCGTGTCTAACGAGTGATGTACGACGAGTGCTTAGCAAGATGGGTCGGGGTTGTGCGTGTTTACTTATACGTTCGTGATCTAATCGTTTTGCATTCCTTAGAATGGCGACGGGAAGTTGGATCGATACGAACGACGCGGAGTTTAACGCTAGAGTTGCGGCCGCCGTTAAGCAAATGCGTGGGTTGGAAGAAAGAATGGAAAGGAAGTATTCCGAACTTCAAAGTAGTAGTGAAATGGAGCGTTATCTTAAAAGCTTCATGAGGACTAAACCCCCGATGTACGACGGAAAACCGGATCCTTTGGTAAGCACAACTTAGATTTCGGATGTCGAAGGGTGTTTTCGTACTATTGATTGCCCTCCCGAGAGGAAGACGAGACTCGCTACGAGTTTGTTGCGTGGTAGGGCAAGGGATTGGTTGGATGGTAAGATTGATCTTGTCGGTGGCGAGACGTTTATGGCCTTATCGTGGGACGAGTTTAAGGAGGAATTCTTTGAGGAGTTCCGGACTTCGGCCGATTTGTGGGAATTGCGTAATGAGTTGCGAAATTTGCGACAAGGATCTATGGAATTGAGTACTCTTAAGGCGACCTTTATGGCAAAGGCTCGTTTTTGTCCGGAGTATTTAGGGAATGATCGTTTGTTGATGGGGGATTTCTATAGAACCTTGAATGATGACTTGAAAAGTAAGATTAGTTGGGATCAAGCGAAATCGTTTTCGGAATTATTCGACTTGGCTAGAGGTTTCGAGTCGTATTCACGATCGAAGAGGGGTGAATCTTCAAGTGAGAGAAGAGTTGTTTCTTATGGTGCTCCGAGTAAGAGGACTAAGGGTCCGAGTGTGAGCACGGGTGGTACGCGAACGGGTATATCGGATTCTAGTGCGGCTAGATGTTACAATTGTGGCGTAAGGGGTCACAAGTCTTGGGAATGTTCGGTACCAAAGGGTGGTAGTATGGTGTGCTTCAATTGCCAAAAGGAAGGACATCGTAAGTCGGAATGTCCCAAGTTAGCGGGGACGGGTGCGGCGAGGAGACGTTAAGGTACGTTTCATTTTAATAAATAGGTCTTTTGATTATTTATAAAATTCCGGTTGAGTTTGAGTTGTATGCCTTTGTTGTGCATGTTATGCTATGGGTGACGTTCCTAATGGAAGTACCCTAAGGTGATGTTTGATTGTCGGGCGAAGGGCGTAAGACTTGGTGCAACCAAGCATTCCTTAGTATTTGGGGTATGTTTCTACCAAGCCACGGAAATGGTTTTGGTGTTCGATTGTTAAGCGCGTGTTCGCTTGTGTGTTGAAGTTGATGAACCACGAGGTTCGTCGGGTGATTGGAACCTTTGAGATCGAGTGTTTAAAATCTCGATGTGTGTTGGTAATGGAGTCTTTATGACGCGACATTAGGTGCCTCTTTTATACCTACTAGCGTGGTGTCGACTTCGATTGTGTTGTAGTTACATTGTACTTAGGGTACCGGGAGGAACCCTTAAGTACACGAGTGACTCGGTGAAATTGACAACTATAGTAATTGGATGATTGCGAGGGTGTAGTTTGTGTAATGCGTGGTACACTTTTCGTTCGAAATGTTTAAGGATTGTTTGAAATCCTTCGTATGCTCAAGGTTGGAGCAAGGTGTAGTGATGGGTCGTGTGTACCCAATCGTTGGTAAAGTCTACCTTTGGTAGCATTGTACGGTTGTACGAGTGTGATATAGGAACGTGGTTCCAAGAGGGGGAGTCGCATTTCCGCACGAGGAAGTTTTAGTGTGATATTTCGGATGATGTTTTTGGTAGATCCGGAAATTTCGTCGAGACCTAGTTTTGGTCAACTTGTGGTAGAGTACAATTTTGGTTAAATTGTACTTATGATATTGGATTGGAATTACCACTGAGGTGGTAATGTGGTAAATCTCGTTGAGAGATAATGGACGTGTTTGGTGAGCAAGGTGAAATCCTTCGGTTAAGGGAGGTGTGTGTCGGATTCTCTTTTGGGGAATCATTGTTTGGTACCTATGTTTGATATAGGTAGTTCTTGCTCGATTGTGGGGATGGTTAGTGGTATCCGTTAGGATTCACTATAGTGTAGCAGGGCGCGATGTTGCACTACTCGTTATTTGAGGCCGAAAGTGCGTATGTGATCGATGAAGCATGATCTTTAGGGTCCGCTGACTTCATCGTGGTATTGATGATTTATGAAGCATGACCTTCGGGGTCCGCTGACTTCATTATGGTACGGTTGAGTGATGGAGCATGATCTTTAGGGTCCGCTGACTTCATCACGGGAGTACGTGATCGGTGAAGCATGATCTTCGGGTCCGCTGACTTTATCCGGTGTTGAGATTTGGTGAAGCATGATCTTCGGGTCCGCTGACTTCGCCATAGTAGTGGATCGCGTGTGGTTTCGGATTCACGATGACGCGTGTGGTTTCGGTCATCATATTGTGGAAGTGGATCGCGTGTGGTTTCGGATTCACAAATGACTCGTGTGGTTTCGGTCATTGTATTGAGGAGTGAGTCTCGTGTAGTTCGGATTCACAATTGACTCGTGTAGTTCGGTCATTCCTCCGGGATAGTGACTCTCGTGTAGTTCGGATTCACTATGGCGCGTGTAGTTCGGCCATTCCCGATTGTTGTTGTGGTGAAGGTAGTGAGTTGCGTGTAGTTCGGATTCACTAAGGCGCGTGTGTTTTCGGCCAGCCTTCGTGTGTTGTGTGATCCATTGGTTGTTTGATACACTTATGGTGGGGTCGTAAGGACCGTGTTGTTTGATCTATCGGTTGTTTGATACACCGATGGTGGGGTCGTGAGGACCATGTTGTGTGATTAGTGATGCGATAGCCGTGTTTTGCTCACATGTTGTTACGGGTGTGACGAAAGTCGATTTTGTACACCTTGGTTTAGCGTTGCCATCATCGTTTTGGACGCTATCGGTTTTAGCCGTTTGTTATGATGTTACGGTAGTTGCGCTTTGGTCGTATTGCGCACTACAAGGGATGTTAGTGGTTGGTGTTGTCCGTAAGGATTCGTTTGGTTCGGTCTTCATCGTTTCGGGTTGTTGACCTTAGGTTGAGACTTGGTTGCTTTTAGCGTTGTACTCGGTAATAGTACGCTAAGGGATTTATATCTCGGTACGAGATTGGTTGAGTTTTCCTGATGTTAGGGAATGAGCATGGTTTTAGTGCTCGGATGGTGATTGGGATAAATCGCGGGTGACGATTTAGTTGTTGAAGGCGATTCGTTGGGAAGAATTGTCTAGGAAAGTCGGATTGAGACTTATGCTGAGGACCGTAGAGTGAGGTCCATTTGGTTAAGTGACGAGGATCACGAGGACGTGATCGAGTTTAAGTGGGGGAGAGTTGTAAGACCCAAATATTTATTGTACATAATGTATTTATGGTGTACTATGCATGTATGAAGTGTACGAAGCATGTACGTGTTGCTTGCTAGAACGTCGAAGGAAACTGGACGTTGTCTGAAGGGACAAGGAGTGTACGTATCTTTTCAACTCCAAATAAAGTTTGTGTTAATGTTTCAAAGCCTTACCATTGGAAAGGAAATCTTATTACGTTTCCAACGATATTTGATTCATCGAAAATGGAGCTACGGTCAAAAAGTTATGGCCAAAACAAGTTTCTGAAATCTGACCTGCAGAGTGGAGCGGCGCCCCACCAAGTGGCGCGGCGCGCCGATTGCTGCAGAAGAAATTTTCAGCCTTTTTAAAGGTTTTAAATGAAGGGTACTTTGGTCTTTTTACTTGGGGTCGGTTTAGGGTCATCAAAACTGATCCTTTGATCAGTTTGGATCACATTTCACTCATAAAACACTCTCTTCAAACCCTAGTGAGAGAAACCCACTTTTAGTGAGAGAGAGCTTGATTTGGAGAAGAAGGAGTTGGATTCTCATCAAAGCTTGGGTTTTAAAGTTGTTCTACTCGTCAACGGCATCATTTTGGCGGTATTGGTAAGTTCTAACTCCGAATTTCATTCTTGTGATTTGATATTCAAGTTAGGGTTTAAGTTTGATTTGTTGTGAAAACCTCTTAGATGATGAAATGGGTTTATGGTGACTAGTTATTCTTGTCACTTGGCGGGTTTTGGGTTGGATGACGGTTTGGCCTTGATTAGGCTTTGTGTATGAGTTTAATCACTTGGATTAGTGATTATGGAAGTATTGGAAACCATTTTAGGGTATTTGGTTGACTAATTGTGACTTTGGGTCAAATTAGGGTTTGGTGGTGATTATGACCCATTTGGTGACTTAATGAGGTTTATGAACTTAAAATGGATTAAGTTGGAATATTAAACCGAGTTAAATGTGTTTTGGTGTCAAAATTGGTAGAGAATGAGATTTTGACCTTTATGGGTCAAAATTAGGGTTTAAGTGTCTAAATGGGTATGACACGTGTTTGACACTTGAGTTCGGGTTTAATTGGCTTATTAGGACCATTCTCACTTGTGTTAGTGATTATTGGTTAGTTCGGGCACGGTTTGTGCTTGGAAGTGCAATTGGGTCGAAATTGCACTAAGTGTTGAATTGGGTTGGTTTGTAAATCCATCCTAATTGTATTGTTGTAATTGTGATAATGGAATAGGTATTTTCCATTGGCGAGTTGCGGATTACTTGGAAGCTTTCTTCAAGACTTCAAGGTGAGTGATATTATCCTATGTACATATGTATGTGTAGGATGGGTGCGGGTCGGGTGAAGTGAATCTCGGCTATAGAGCTCACTTCACATGTAGGTGGACTTGATGGACTTTTGTATGAGTCCAATTGGCACGGTTGTGCGTTTTGGTTGACCATCTTTGGCGAAGTATTCGTTCGTGTGTACGTTATCACACATGATTGTGATTTGGATGTTGTGGCCCCGATGTGGTGGATTTTATAATCCCGTGACCGTGGGTTTGAGTTGGAGAAGTGAATCGCGTATGGTTTCGGATTCACGATGACGCGTGTAGTTTCGGTCATCTTATCGAATGAATCTCGTGTAGTTCGGATTCATGGTGACTCGTGTAGTTCGGTCATCTTGTTGAGGTAGTAATCTCGTGTGGTTTCGGATTACTAAGGCTCGTGTGGTTCGGCCAACCTCGATGTTGTGAAGATAGTAATCTCGTGTGGTTCGGATTACTAAGGCTCGTGTAGTTCGGCCAATCTTCATTGTGGTATTTAGTTCTCGGTATTGGGTTAAGGTGTTAACCTTGTTCGTTTATATTGTTATATATATTAATGTATTGTTGTGTTGTAGCTAACCCTCCGGGTGTAGCTATTTGGCGATGTTCACTTTGTCGTTGGTGGACTCATGTTTGTGTTGTATCTTTAGCTCGTTGCTTAGATCGTACGGTATGCTTAGTGTAGATGCTTTATACTTGGATGCTTCGGTATGCGGTATTTATTTTGCGTGGCGTATTCATTTTATACATATATATGTATGTAGTATATTATCATTCACTAAGCATTAGCTTACCCTCTCGTTGTTGACTCTTTTTATAGATCGCATGTGGATTGGTGGCTCGGGTAAGCGCGAGGACTAGAAGACGTGCATAGTTGCTTTAGTGACTTACTTTTGGATCATTTAGGATTGGGTAGCGTATTCCCAATCGCCATGCTCGGCTTTGTTGTATTAAAAGTCTTTTGGTCAAATATTGTATTTCGGTACTTAAGGTGGTAAAATGGGTCGTTGTGGGACCCGCTTCGTAAACTCAATTTTATTAATTAAACGTGCTAGTTTTATATATATGAATTTATGGTTAAAAGCGTTTTGGCTAAAAATTTCGGGAACTAGTCAAACATTTTCGTTAAATTGACTTCCGGGGACAGCGGGCTGTCCAGGTGGTTTGGCGCGCCGCGCACCCACCTGGCGCGCCGCGCAAATGAACTGCACCAGAAATTTTTTTTTTATGTTGTGAAATTTAACGGGAATTGTCGTGGTTTGGTTTGGGTTGTTACAAATATTGTGGTTCAATATTGTAGGAAAAATATGCAGACGTAACGGTGATAACAATCATAAGTCTAGCCATTAATTCACCCATGGTACCCACGAACATTACCCATAACCTCCATAGCTATAACCCATAATTTCCTTAGCTTTAACTCGTTTTGAAATCACTCGAAGATCACTCCGTCGTAGTATTTTATGTATATACTAATAGTAATACTACTAATGATAATAATAAGATTTATAATAATAATATTAATCTTAATAATAATAATAATAATAATAATAATAATAATAATAATAATAATAATAATATTAATAAATATAAATAAATAATATACGGAGTAATGTGAGATAGAGATATTGAAAGTTTTGTGAATTCATCTAACCAGAATTCATTCGATATATATAGAATAAATATAATAATATAATAATATAAATATAATATAATAATAATATAGAATCAAACGTGACAATTAACATTCAATAATATCTCCTGACAGTTTTTGCGGACCGGTATTTCGTACTCTGTTGCTAATAATTGACGGTTAAAAGTATAAATAAAAAATATTCCACTTTTTATAATTCAATACATATATTTATTTTGGTCTTAAGCTTTATAAAAATAGTTGTAAAAAGGTTCATTTATTTATAAAATTACTATATACGTTCGATGTAGAGTGTACGTACTAGTCTGTTGATCATTCTGTGCCACCGTGAATTATTGAATTCATTTAATTCAAACGAATTATCGAATTTTAATATTTTTAAAAGTTGTATTTATTAAATGTTTCAGGGGTATTTTATATAACTTATAATTAATAATTTCTATCATGTCGCTTTCATGTGAATAGTAAATTAATTAATTAATTTCGTTTCATTTACTATTCATATGAATAGTAAATGAATTAATTTCGATTCAATTATTTAAGTTACATTGTTGTACGTTGTGCTTTACAGCTTGTACATCTTTGATTAAATTGCGTTTCTTCTTATAAATTAATAAATTTACATCATAAAAATAAAACGATCATATACGTAAAAAAATTTAATTTGAAATTGCATCATTCAATAGTAAATTTTTATCATTTAGTATATAAATATTATTCGCATGTGTCCGTGTGTATATATATATATACTCAATTATATAATTATCACAAGTTATGACGTTCGTGAATCGTTAGACAAACATGGTGGTCAACCGTTATATAAAACTCATTTACAAAAGTTTTAAACTTGTCAGAATTCATTTCTTATCATGACAAAAATATTAAATCATATAAAGATTTGGTTCAAAATAAGTCAAAATTTTCCGGGTCATCACATAATCCAACTCCTAATTCAACTCCTAGTACAACTCATGATGATGGTGAATGATAACGCCAAAATTATACATATTTGTTGTCGTTATTTCGATCCGATTTTGTATCATTTTGTATGTAATTATTGTACTTGTGTATTGTAATAAGTTAAAATGTGTGTATAATCCATTGCGAGTGTTGAAGTGAAGATTTATGGAAAATATTGCCGATTTTAGAAGATTCTGCGCACCTGCACCGTTTTGGCCATAACTCGGTCATACGAACTCGAAAAAGGGTGAATCCGGAGCCCAGATGTCCATAACTCAGAGCTCTACAACATCATATTGGAAAATTACCAATAAACAGTACCAGATACAGCACATCTGCTTTAAATGCGGCGCATCTGAGGTCAAAAAAGTCCCGAAAGTTTCAGATGCAGAGCATCAGACATCAACAAAGCCAGATGCGGCGCATCTCATCCAGATGCGGCGCATCTGAAGGCCTGCCAATAGTTTTAGGTGCTAAAAACGAGCTGGAATCCATTAAAAGTAAAGAGATACGGCGCATCCCTTTAAGATGCGGCACATCTGATGATATTTTGGCCAGATTGCTTAACTTTTGAGCTTATTTAAGGGTGCTTTTTATTCATTCTTTCATACACCACAATATAGATCAGTTCTAGCCCAAGAAGGGGGCTTCCTGATAATGCTAAAAACGAACATATATTTCATAGCATTATTCCTCAAGAAAGACAAGCTTTTAGTTGCAATTGTTCTATTTACAAGTGATATTCGTTTAAATAATAAAAGGTGAAGACAAAAGACAGATTCGACGAATTGAAGACGCAAACGACCAAAAAGCTCAAAAGTTCAAAATACAATCAAAGAGGTTCCAATTATTGATAAGAAACGTCTCAGAATTACAAGAGTACAAGTTACAAAACGCAAAGTACAAGATATTAAATTATACGCAAGGACGTTCGAAAATCCGGAACAGGGACCAGAGTCAACTCTCAACACTCGACGCAACGGACTAAAAATTACAAGTCAACTATGCACATGAATATAATATAATATATAATTAATTCTTAAAATTAATATATATATTATATTATATTTAAAAATCGTCGGCAAGAAAGGATCCAAAATGGAGTGAGCTGTAAAATCAAACTCTGTGACTCGCGGAGTTTGAAGGGGAAAAATGCCGCGAGTCGCGGAGCCCCAAATTCTGAAACTGCATATAAAGATTGCGCATTCTGATCGTAAAAATATATCCATAAAATCAATCTCTCTCTATATATGTATACGTAAATATTTATATTTATATTTTTATTTTTATTTTAATTTTAAATCCTAATAATAAGGGTATGTTAGCGAATGTTGTAAGGGTGTAAGTCAAAATTCTGTCCGTGTAACGCTACGCTATTTTTAATCATTGTAAGTTATGTTCAACCTTTTTAATTTAATGTCTCGTAGCTAAGTTATTATTATGCTTATTTAATCCGAAGTAATCATGATGTTGGGCTTTGTACCATAATTGGGGTTTGGACAAAAGAATGACACTTGTGGAAATTAGACTATAGGCTATTAATGGGCTTTATATTTGTTTAACTAAATGATAGTTTGTTAATTTTAATATAAAAATTTACAATTGGACGTCCCTATAAATAACCATATACACTCGATCGAACACGATGGGCGGGGTATTTATATGTACGAATAATCGTTCATTTAACCGGACACGGGAATGAATTAATAGTCTATGGAATTATTAAAACAGGGGTGAAATTATGTACAAGAACACTTGGCATAATTGATAACAAAGTATTAAAACCTTGAGTTACACATAGTCGATAACCTGGTGTAATTATTAAACAAAGTAATAAAACCTTGTTACAGTTTAAGTCCCCAATTAGTTAGAATATTTGACTTCGGGTATAGGGATAATTTGACGAGGATACTCGCACTTTATATTTATGACTGATGGACTGTTATGGACAAAAACCAGACGGACATATTAAATAATCCAGGACAAAGGATAATTAACCCATGGGCATAAAACTAAAATCTACACGTCAAACATCATGATTACGGAAGTTTAAATAAGCATAATTATTTTATTTCATATTTAATTTCCTTTATTTTATATTTAATTGCACTTCTAATTATCGCACTTTTATTTATTGTCATTTTATTTAATTGCACTTTTAATTATCGTACTTTTTAATTATCGCAATTTTATTTAATTTCACTTTTAATTATCGCAATTTCATTATCGTTATTTACTTTACGCTTTAAATTAAGTCTTTTATTTATTTAATATTTTACATTAGGTTTTAACTGCGACTAAGTTTTAAAATCGACAAACCGGTCATTAAACGGTAAAAACCCCCTTTTTATAATAATAATATTACTTATATATATTTGTATTTTTATAAAATAAAACTAATATAGCGTTAAGCTTTGTTTAAAGATTTTTCCCTGTGGAACGAACCGGACTTACTAAAAACTATACTACTGTACGATTAGGTACACTGCCTATAAGTGTTGTAGCAAGGTTTAAGTATATCCATTCTATAAATAAATAAATATCTTGTGTAAAATTGTATCGTATTTAATAGTTTTTCCTGCTAAAATTTAATAGTATTTTATACCCCTTAGCTTTAACTATCACTTCCCCCAGCCATTCTAAAGGGTTCTTCACCCTTTTGAGCATCAAGATTGAAGAAGGGATCATACGCTACGATAGGTACTATCGGTTTCATTTATTTTAGTGATAAGATTATGAATTCCTATTGTTTTGATTGTATCGTTGTAACCTTCATTATTATGATTGGCTAAATCCTTGTTTGTTTACTTTAATGTAAGATTTATGGTTTGAGATTGTTATATCTTTTAATGTTATTTAAGTTACTATGATGTTTGATTGATTAAATTACCATGTCCAACCAAAAGAACCATAATTATGCTAGTCTGGTACTTTCCCTCAATTACATAGATTGTTAACTACATGTGACACTAGGAACATAATCTATGCTTCAATACTTTTAGTAATCTAGACGGGTAAACATATATTAATTGATGACTTTGCTATATGTTTAGATCGGTAATTGAATAAGTACTAGAACTACATAGTCATGAATTTACATCAAGTGATTGTTGTAATTTAGATTTTACGTGAGTTTAACCGGGTTGGGTCTAATTAATCTAATCAATCTAAATCAATTATGTTCTTCCATAAATCCATTGTTGTAAATATCCATTTACTCTAGTTCAATTATACAAGTTATGAATTGGTTTATGTGAGTTTATCAATGTTCAAGGCTTGTACTTCAACACTTAGTGATTTAAACATCTACATGTGAGTGTAGGATGGTAATTGAATGGTAACAAGATTTCACAATCGTGTAGTTTATTTAGAGTGATCTTAATAAACTAGGTTTTATGTGAATTCAGCCAAGGAAGAGTCTTATTGATTAAACATAGGTAAAAAAGAACTAATGACAAGGTTTATGTGAATTTACTAAGTTTATAGTTCTCGGTTTATAGATATTGTGAGATTGATATGAACCATTTATTTGTAACTACAAAATAACGGGTTTAAGTATAAAAGAACAATCCCTATTATTTATCAAGCATTGAAGTAAACACTGCCTTCTCATCCTTGTTATTTATCTCATTTTATTTCCCGTTTGTTACTTAACAATTCTATAATTAAAACTCCCTCTTTAGAATAATTAATCGTTTAAAGTCCTTAAAACAAACTTCTCCTTGTGGATCGAACTGGCCAATTTACTTGCTAGTTACTGCATGATCGGGTTTTAGTTGCCTGTATTATGTGTTAATTATTAAGCATATTGTCTACATTTTAAAGGTTACCTCTTGACACATCAACTTTTTGGCGCCGCTGCCGGGGAGCAGTTTTGTTTAAAAGATTTTAATAGACTTTTAGTTATTCGATCCTTTCGTGGGAAGTTATTTTCACGAAAGTTACCTGCTTTATTTTTATTTTTATTTTTGTTTGTTTTGTTTTTCCTTTATGGTGTGATTGCAGCTAGGTTACAGGTATAATATGGCTGAATATGATTATATGATTTCGGAAGCCATGTATGATGTCCAACAATCGGGTGAATCATCGGTTTTCATAGGTATGAATGATGATTGGTATATGGGTTCTTGGGAAGCTAGGGTTGAACCAAGAGGTGTTTGTGAGGCTTATGGAGGTTACTATATGCCCGAGGAGTGTGATGATAGTCTTATGTATCATTATGCCCCTATCGACCAACCATGAGATTATTATGAAAATGGTTACTCATCCTGGGATTCATCTCAACAACACTTTCAAATTCAACAAGGAGAGGAGAGTCAGTCGAATTTAGAAGATGTAATTTTAGACTTCATGAGAAACGAAACTGAACGGAGCCAAAATTTACAAGAAACACTAGCGGGCCAACAAGAATTCATTGAGCGTTTACAGAGGACCATGAGCTGTCTACTCCAGCAAATTGAAGAAAGGGAGCCGGACACTTTTTCAGCTAATTCACTAGTTGATTCGAAGGGTAATACGCAGATACCCGAGGTGGAGAGTGCTGAACCTACCATTATTATACCACCTACCACCCCTGTTATGTCCACGTTTGCAATGCTTAATCCAGGAATTGATGAGGGGGAATTGCGGGCGATAGGTTGGTATTCATGGGATAGTGATGATGATGACGTTTTAACTACCGAGGTCGAAGAAATGGAGTCATCAAAGATCATCGACGATGAGGAGTCTAATATAGTGGAACCATTTGAGGAGCCACCTTCTCATGTGGAATTTGTATATTCTCACGAGGTTAGCACTTGGAATATATTAGAAGATGATCTGTTTGGACATGATCCACCTGAAAGAATAAAAATTTTGCTGCAAGCTGCACTTAGGAGAGAGTCATGTGTTGACTCTCGGGCTAGGTATTCCTTTTTCAAGAAATTGAAAAAAGGAATTATATGATATATTATATACCACCCGAGGGGTTAATGACGGGCTCACGTTACTTATTCGTGGAACTTTTTCCACTGATTTTACATGTCGTCCGATAAGTGTGGGGAAGAATGACCCAATTAGGTATTAAAAGAAGGGGTAAAGTTGGTTACACAAGTCATTAATAAATATGCACCATATAAAATGAGTATTGTGCTATGTGTTGCAATTTTCAAAGACTGGCATTAGGTTCAACAAAATACTTGAATGATGATTGCTTTGTGGTTGCAAAGGAATGGACGATGTTCTTATGCTGGCATTCAGTTCAGCGCCATCATCCCATGTACTTCGGTTTTAAACCTTGAAAGTAATAACTCTCTTAAATACTCTTTAACCCTCTTGAATTTAAATTTTTCTAATTTCATGTAACGAGGGCGATACATGAACTCAAGTGTGGGGAGGAAGTTATAAATTCTTTCGGGTTTTAATTTTGGTTAAAATGGCTTAAAATGGTGAAAATTTTTGAACTTTTATCTTTATAAATTCAAATTTTGTTTAAAATTTATAGATTATAAAACTAAGTGTTTACACCGAAATTATTTTCACGAAACAAATTTAGAAACAACCAATTGATTGAATTTATTTTGGTTAAAATCATAAAACTAGCAGTCATATAAAAAAAATAATCAACATGTTATACCACATTCTTAATGGAAATAATCATCAAGTACTTTGTTGTTCTAACAATCTAATCCAATGCTCATCAATGTAATGATTGTGAAGGAAGTCAAGTCTTCCAAAATGACGCACTTTCTAACTTATGTTAGAAGATGTAGTCCAGAACAGTTGTAGGTTGACGAAAAATCTTGAAAAGTCATCTCTTTCATCGGCTGAAAGTCCACCTCACCTCAACATCAAACAGGGTTTTTGGTGGTCAGAATTATCCTAACCATGAGATGGATCTGTCTCGTACAATGGGGGGGGGGGCACAGTGCAAATTAGCTTTTAATACTAATGAATCTAATCCCCAGATGGATGATCTCCGCAACGATCAACCGCATCTATGTTGATCGCGGTCAATGAGACGACCCGTCCTAATCCATAAGGACGAATACAATAACATATGATTACATCGCGAGGTATTTGACCTCTATATGATACATTTTACAAACATTGCATTCGTTTTTAAAAGATAACCTTTCATTACATCGAAAGTTGACAGACATGCATACCATTTCATAATATATCAAACTATCAATGACTTCTTATCAATCTTGAAGAACTTAATGACTCGAATGCAACGTCTTTTGAAATATTCCATGAATGACTCCAAGTAATATCTTTAAAATGGGCAAATGCACAGCGGAAGATTTCTTTCAAACCTGAGAATAAACATGCTTTCAAGTGTCAACCAAAAGGTTGGTGAGTTCATTAGTTTATCAAAATCAATTATTTCCATAATTTTAATAGACCACAAGATTTCCTTTATTCAATAATCATACACTCGCAAGTGTTTAAAAATCATTCATATGGATTGAACACCTGGTAACCGACATTAACAAAATGCATCTAGAATATCCCCAAACTATAATCGAAGTACTAAAGCAGTTCAAATTCTCTGACTGGAGCGGGTCAAGGCCCATAGATCTATCTTTAGGATTCACGTCAATTGGTAGCAATTATAATAAACACCAATTCTTAGGTTACCAAGTTCAACAAGGGCGATATCCGGTATAACAATTCAACCATAGAATGTAGTTTCAGTTACTTGTGTCTATTTCGTAAAGCCTTTATAAAAGCGCAGGTATTCTCAGTCCCAAAAATATATATATTGCAAAAACATTTAAAAAGAGAGCAAATGAAACTCACAATACGATATTTTGTAGTAAAAATACACATACGACGGAACTGAACAATGCAAGGTTAGTCTCGGATTCACGAACCTATATCATATATATATATATATATATATATATATATATATATATATATATATATATATATATATATTAACACATATAATTGTAATCGCATAAATTTATATATCTTATTATTAATTGTTATTTTATTAATTTATATATTAATAACTTAATTAAATATTTATTTTTATATAATTTAAATGAATAGTTAATATTTATTACAAAAATATTATTATAGTTATGTGTTATGTCATAAATATATTTTTATATAGAAAATCTTTATTTAATATATTAATAATACTAATAATAATAATGATAAAAATAATACTAATTACGATAAAATTTATGACAATCTTAATAATAATAAAAATGAAGATTTTCTTTTTATAAACATGATAGTTTAATAAAAATGTTAATTTCAATAATAATACTAATTTTAATAAAAATGATGATTAATGCAATTTACTTTTTGTAATAAAGATAATAATAATAATAGTACTGATAATAATAATAATTTTACTAATAATAATAATAATAATACTAATAATGACAATCATATTAATAATAAAAATAATAGTTTTAATAATAATATTTATGATAATAATAATAATAATAATAATAATAATAATAATAATAATAATAATAATAATAATAATAATAGTAATAATAATAATAATTATTATAATTAATAATAATAATAATAATTTTCATAAAAATAATAATAATGACAATTCTAATAATAAAAAAGATAATTTTTAATGATAATAAAATGATAGTGTTAATAATACTAATAATAATAATAATAGTAATATTAATTTTTAATAAAAATGGTAACTCTAATATTAGTGATAAAAATAGTTATTAGTAATGACAATATTAATAATGATATTCTTTAGTAATAATAATAATAATACTTACATTAATAATAAATGATAAAATTAATAAAAATAAAATTAATAATAATAATAATAAAATTTATAATGGAATACAACCTTTGAAGACAAGCTCTTTATTTTTAAAAAAAAATAAACGCCTTAGCCCGGGTTCGAACCCACGACCTCTCGCATAACACCAACACCCTTAACCATCTAATCTATCCCGCCTTTCTGCTATAGTTATGAACTAAAACTATTTAACCCATCTATCTGTCTGTTTTTAGTTGTCTAATCCAATCAATTAGAAATCCCTCGTCTGTTTAATTCACCAACGATACTTTCCTTCCCAAAATCTTACGATGCAACCTTCTGTAACAACTTTTCGGCCCAAAGAAAAGAAATAGCCCATTTATTTAAAAAGAGCCTAAACTCAAAACCCAATTAGATTTCCTGGGCTGTTGGGTTACCACAGGAACTCGTTTGGAATAAAAAAATACGCCGCTAGTTGCAACAATTATTCATTATTATCAAACGTTTAATATTCCTATACTAATCATTTTCTTCTTTACATCTCACCATCATCAACATAAAATATTCCTTCATCATATCATCATGGTCCTCGCTGTTGTAACAGAAAAACAAGGAAATAACACTGTAACAACATCTGCAGTTTTGAACAAAAGAATAGTGCAGCTGCAACATGTTATGATCGAAGGTACTCCAGGTTGTTTTGGTGACGGTTGTGGTGAGGCTGTTGATGGTTCATGGGTGTCGGTTAGGGTGGTGGGTTTTAAGAGGTGGTAGGGTTTGTGTTTTGAACAGGAAAACAGAAGAACAATTTTTAATTGCAGTAAAACAATCAATGATTATTATGGTAGTCATGGTTGTTCACGATGGAGTGAGAGAGAGAAATATATAGGGAGAGAAAGGTTTTGGTGTTCTTGGTGTTTGAAAAATAAACAGGAAACAGGTTTGTTTGATGGTGTTGTTCGAATAAGAAACGGCAATGATGATAGTTGTAATCGATTATGATTTTTTTTTTGTGTGATGGATTGATGGTTGAGGATTTGGTGATGGTGGTTCGTATACAGAAACAGAAACAAATGAATAGCAACGAAAGTGTAAAAATATATGTGGTTTTTTGTGTCTCGAATAGAAGAACAAGTAACAGTCATGTGGGTGTTCGATGAGCAGCGGTTTTCGTTCTTGGGCTTTCAACCAGAAACATAAATTAAGCAAGAATAGTTAGCTGTAGTAGAAGTCGTAGAACAGTAGAACACATGTGGTGTTTGGCTAGTCTATGAGTGTGGTTTTGATGGAGATAATGGTGTGTTCGTTGATGGAAACAGAAAACATATGTTGCAACAGGGAAATAAATTGATGAAAGTGTTGGAGGTTTCTTGGTTAATCGAAAAATAGAAACCTTAAATAGCTACAGTTACATGTGGTGGGTTTTGGTGATCGTTTGATTCGGTATTGTGCTCCAATAAAGAAGAATTGAGCTGTAGGGGGTTGTTTTGGTGGATTTTTCCACTGCAGCTGTAGCAGCGAGCAAATCAATAGTTGTAGCTGTTAGTTTATATGGTGAGGTTGATGGAAGGTGGTTAACCGGGTAGAAACAGAAGCAAATGTATAGCTGTAGCGGTGGTAGGGTGACCGGTGATGTGGGTCATGTGGCGGTTGGTTGTGATGATCAAAGAACCCAAGGTGGTGGTGATCAATTGGGATAGTGATGGCGATTATTCAGGTTGTTTGCAGCAGTGTGACAACTGCGAATTGCAGCTGTTTTGATCAACAGAATCGTGGAGTTCATACATGAAGATGGCTGCAGAAAATAATAGAGAGAGGGAGAGATGGATAGAGTGAGATATAGAGAGAAAGGTTATTTCTTTTTGTGAGTCCATATTTGATGGATATGTATATTATATGTAATTGTATACATGTGAATGGTTTGTTGATTAAAAGAAATAGACATAACACTTGACAGAAAGATGATTAAAGTGGTTTGCCAATCATAAAGCGAATAGTATTTTTGTAGCAAAGTTCGATGACTCCAAATTGAAATGGAATTACAATAACTGAAAGTTGGGGTGTGGGGTTCCTAAAGGAAAAGAAATAATATATAATTTATGCATGTGTGATTATTGTTCTTCAATTGTTACAAAACACAAATCGAGACCTTTGGTTTTTGGACATCATCGAAGCATAAAATAGATGGTGATGGTTTAATGAATAAGGTGGTGAAAGTGGTTTATTATAACTCGAGTCTTTGAACCACGATAAGAATGGGATATAAATAACGTTTAGATGAATTTGTATTTGGCTTCATTACTTCTTAGAAATTCTAAAATTTATATAACTTAATTTGTGACAACCCGGAAATTTTTGACCAAATTTAAACTTTATCTTTAAATGATTTAACGTTTCCGACACGATAAGCAAAGTCTATGAAGTTGAATCTCAAAATTTTAGAACTGTTTCATTACATTTGACTGCTCTCGACGATTCATGAACAATTATATGTATGTGTATATATATATATATATATATATATATATATATATATATATATATATATATATATATATATATATGTACAAGTAAAAACGACTTTCCTACAGTAAAACACTATTTGCTACAGTAAAATAACTTTGCTACAGTAAAACACTATTTGCTACAGTAACACTATTTGCTACAGTGAAACACTATTTGATGTCGACGAACTAGCAAACAAAAACGGATAAGGCGGCCATGCGATCGCATGGCAAAAACACTGAAAACTCATGCGATCGCATGACGTACTGTAGCATGCCACATACTATAAAAGCTCGATTCATTCCTCCGTATTATTATTTTTTTATATTATTATTATTATTATTAATATTAATATTATTATTATTATTAATCTTATTATAATATTATTATTAGTAGTATATATACCTAAAATACTACGACGAGGTTATGAGCGTGTCACCTTCAAAATGGGTTTTTGAGCGGGATAGAGCTAAGGAAATTATGGGTTATTGTCAAGGAGGTTATGGGTAATGTTCTAGGGTATATTTGTGAATCAAATCTAGTGTTTATCATCTCTATTGCATCTACGTACTTTCCTAAAATATTGAATCTCAATATTGATAAGTAAGCACTCATATTTTATCTTTTATACATTAATTGTGTATCCATGGCTAGTGCTCGAGTATATATATTTATGCATGCTTGTATGCTAAATTTTGTCGTTAAACAATTATGATGAATCACGAAGTATATACATATATTACTAATAAAAGGTATATGATATGCATGTTTTTGGAAAGCTGGCGAAAAATCAATAACTTTTCATTTAGAAATCGCGTAATTTCGGTGAACGAATTAAAAGATATGATCAACTGAATTATGATTGACATTGATTAAAATTGCTTTTGAAACTTGTTTGTAAGAATGATAAATTGGATTTTTGAATATTACCAGCCAAGTAAATGAATCCATATATAAGGCACGTCTCGTTTTGTTGAATTATTGTCAAAATTGACTTTTTGAAACGACTTTGGATAACTTTTGTATGTCGATCTCGAGCATTAGGATTGTTATACACTATGACCTGACCTAGCTTGATAGACATTTATTGACCAACATATGTTCTCTAGGTTGAGATCTACGGTTATTTGGTAATCCGAGTTTCGATCACATTTTGGTGAACGACTTTATATGCTGCTAAGGTGAGTTTCATTTGCTCCCCTTTTAATTGCTTTTGCAATCTATATTTTTGGGCTGAGAATACATGCACTTTATTTTAAACGCAATGGATACAAGTACATACTAAATTCTACACCGAGTTTGAACCGAAAATCCCTTAGCTTTGGTAACTAGTAACTGCCGGTTATAAGAACTGGTGGGCGCGAATAGTTGTATATGGATCCATAGGACTTGATATCCCCGTTCGAGCTAGAGCACTAGCCTTTTAATGGATGTATGCTATTTGAGAAGCGTACACGTTGGTTTGCGTGTATTATTAAGATGATTATACAAAGGGTACAAATTATATATACGTTAAAGTTTAGTTACCAGGGTGCTCAATTTCGTAGAATATTTTGATAAACGTTTCTGGATTGAACAACTGAAATCTTGTGATCCACCTTTATATACAGATTATGCGCAACATTAAAACTATGAACTCACCAACCTTTGTGTTGACACTTGTTAGTATGTTTATTCTCAGGTTCCTTAGAAGTCTTCCGCTGTTTGCTTATATGTTAGACAAGCTATGTGTATGGAGTCTTACATGGCATATTTTTCAAGGAAACGTTGCATTCACCAAATCATCACCATGTATCTTATTTTGACCGCATTGTCAACAGAAGTACTATTGTAAACTATTATTTACGGTGATTGTCTATATGTAGAAATCATCAGATGTCGAAAACCTTTGATTTAAATATTCATTTATGGTGTGCCTTTTCAAAAGAATGCAATGTTTACAAAACGTATCATATAGAGGTCAAATACCTCGCAATGAAATCGATGAATGACGTGTTCGTCCATATGGATTTGGAGCGATCGTCATAGTTGGTATCAGAGCGTTGGTCCTAGTGAACCAGGTCTTGCATTAGTGTATCTAACTGGTAGTTGTTAGGATGCATTCGTAAGTCTGGACTTCGACCGTAGCTGCATGTCAAAAGTTTGCTTATCATTTCTTGTCGGAAATTACCTGCTTATCATTCTTAAGTCTAGACACATTTTCCTGCATTTATTGCATAAATAGTGTATAGACAAAAATTCATATCTTAGCGTATCTGTTACTGTAAACTTTTCCTGACATCTTCCGAAAATTTCTCCGTGATTTATGGAATTTGGTATTATATATACATATGTAAATTATGTATTGAAGAATACCAAACTAAATTCTATAATCTAATTCATATCAAAAAAATAAAAAATAAAATCATCTCCCTAATTATACAAGATGGATCCCGTATCTAGTTCAAATTCCTTAAACTCTGACAGCTATTCCGATATGGATATTCACCTGAATTCCGAAGACAGTGTAACCGGAATGGATCAACCAATCAGCCATCACCACATTGCCCTCTTGGCGAAGAACCTGAAGCACTTACCGGCGAACCTGTTCGTAATACCATTTTCTCTCTCATCTCCAGAATATCTCGTCATGATCATATACTCTCTCAAATTCTGGATCTTATTCATCCGCTAGTCCGAACCGCCAATCATCCCGGTATAGTAGAAGAAGTCAACGAGCTTCACGCTCGGGTAGTGGCTTTGGAGAATACGGTGCAAAGGTTACAAGCACCAGCAGCATCACCGGCAGCAACAGTACCACTGACAACAACACCAATAGTACCATTACCACCACCAACAACATCCGCATCGCAAACCTCAACTTCACAATCTGTCCCACGAGCATCAACGTCATATGCACCGTAGTTACCAAGAAAATACCAGCAACAATAACCGATGAAGTATTAACTCATTTCCCCTGAAGAAATTTTATGTATATTTAATATATATGAATTTTTAAATCAAAATAAATCTTTTCGTACTAAGCTATTACGTGTGAATCTTAGCTGGTAGGTACTACTCGGTTAGTTCATATTACTAATATGTAATGATGTACATCCTTCCTTAACAACTTAACCATTGTTAACTACAATCTCTGTTTCAACTTAATGAATTCCATTTCATAATAAACCAAGTGTATTATTCAATTACATAATTGATTTTACATTTTCATTTTCGATGTACTCGAAACTTTTCAGAAAACATCATCTGTGCCTTGTAAGGTTCACAAGAATTCCACGAGCAACAACATCCTTCACCAAGGAATATCAATAAGAATAAATAATGAAGTATTGATTTCATTAGCGAAATACTCCGCAAAGATTATGTAATCTTTAATATTTTAAAGATTAATCATTTCTAAGTCAAGCCGAAAATCAAATGAGCTTAATATAATATTAACTCGTTAATCTGTATTACATCTGAAGAAAATATACATACATATATTTTCATAAAGATGGTAATAAAAATTCTTTTGTACAAAGTATTAATTGTGAAATCTTTAACGGGTAGGCAATTCCCGGGAAATATATAAGTTCACAATTAATATGTTATACTGTACATTCTTCAAGTTTGATTAAAAAATTATTAACTATGCTCACAGCGATATACAATCGTTTCCATATAAATTCAATTACATATTCTGATATTGACGGATCAGAATCCAAGTCAAGATTTAACAATTGATATCATTCTTAGATCTCTACATCTTTCAAAGTTATACTTTGACTTTAAATCTGTGCAAGATCCTTTAGCATTATTTTTACCAAAAATAACCTTGCAATTCCCCTTTAAAGTATCCAGTATTATCAACCATTCAACCAGTCAACGACAACCTTTCAGACTTATAACTTTGGCATATACGTTTTTGTTACTGGGGAACCTTTCATGTTCCACCACGTTAGCAGTAAATTTACCAACAACTTTATTAATCCTTGACCTTTCGAAAAATCCTTATACTCATTGAAATCCTATCATGTACTCATCCACATCTTGTAACAATAATTGTCATACCAACCACCGGGAATTAGCAATCGGTATTTTGAATCTCGCAGCATTTTCTACGACAACAGTTATATATAGATAACATCTATCTTCTAGACTTACATACTTCGAATGTGAAGTTTCCGAAAAATACCCCAAACTACGAAACTAGTTCTCCAATGTTGATGAAGCAGCAAAAAACTGTAAACGACCTTAACAGTCAAAAGTTTGATGATAAAGAATAGTATGGTGGTAAAGCTGAGAAAAAGAGAAGGTTTGGAACTGAAAAACGGATTGAGTAAAGTATGAAAGAGGCTGTGGATAAATCATAAATACTAAACCTCCCTTCAAAGAATCCAAATGATTCAGTGACGGCTAAAACCATTAGTAAGAACCTTACTTCTTATTCTAAACCTTCACAGACAGATTTTCCGCATCATCCTCTGATATTAGAAATTCTAAGATATCATCGTATCTTTCATTATAAATATCCTCGATATTTCTGAAGATATCTACATACCTATTCTTATCGGAAATAATTCATCTCTTCGCACTATCTGTGTTACATCATAAAAGAAACTATTTTAGTTTCTAAAATCTGAAAAATTCGAAAAATGTTTGTTTTGGAGTAATGTTAGGAATTGAAGCATGAGTTAGTATAATATAATAACACTTGATCAATGTGATTATATCACAGTAAGTCATGTTGAGTTTCTAATGGAACGTGATAAAGTTCATAGATCATATCCTCATCATGAACCATGTTACATAACTCTTTCATTCTATATACTCTCTAAATATATCAAGAAAATATATTTCTTGATGATTCGGTCTTTTCCAGATATTCTGGTAATTTGACAAATCAAGATCGTGCCATTACAATTTCTTTCTTAGAACATTAACTATGTTCATTTCAAGATTCATACATACGAATTCTGGACCATTATTCGCTTGACTTAAAGTCGGGAAGAGAAAATGAAAGCATGAAGCTCTGAAATATAAAGGAGAATATAAGCCCGATAACAACCCCGAAATTTACAAATCGTGTATATCAATGCGTATAGTAATATAAAGACACAGGAGAATAAAAAACACTATAACCCCAAGGTAATGGTAGAAGAAAATAACTTCCTCTGGTGGCAGATGAAAAAGAAGAATGAATGATATGATAGCCAAGAAAATATCAAGAATCAGAACTGGATGAAGCATTTTCACAAATCTTTTGTAAGTATAAAATAAGAAAGAAGATTATAGGAGTGGTGAGAATAAATGAAATGGAAGAGGTTAATTTATAGCAAAATATCAGACATAGCAATCGAGGCAGATTACGCATTTAATCAAAGGAAATCCTAATTTTCTTAAATTCTAAAGAATCAAATCTTATTTAAATTATGAAGATTTTCTATTCCTTAAATTCCAAAAATCAATCGTTACTACATCAAGAGATAAGATGAATCTCTATTCTCCATTTCACTCTATTACGATAACTTCTCACATACGCTTCGAGTAATCGGATTGTTTTATCCGTATTATTCAATGGTGATAAAATTCTATTTACCAACTCATATTCGTTATGAAAACATTTTTATTGTCAGCCATGACGACCTCACTCAAATTTCGGGACGAAATTTCTTTAACGGGTAGGTACTGTGCCAACCCAGAAATTTTTGACCAAATTTAAACTTTATCTTTAAATGATTTAACGTTTCCGACACGATAAGCAAAGTCTATGAAGTTGAATCTCAAAATTTTAGAACTGTTTCATTACATTTGACTGCTCTCGACGATTCATGAACAATTATATGTATGTATATATATATATATATATACAAGTAAAAATGACTTTCCTACAGTAAAACACTATTTACTACAGTAAAATGACTTTGCTATAGTAAAACACTATTTGCTACAGTGAAACGCTATTTGATGTCGACGAACTAGCAAACAAAAACGGATAAGGCAGCCATGCGATCGCATGGTAAAAACACTGAAAACTCATGCGATCGCATGAGGTACTGTAGCAGGTCACATACTATAAAAGCTCGATTCATTCCTCCGTATTATTATTTTTTTATATTATTATTATTATTATTATTATTATTATTATTATTATTATTATTATTATTATTATTATTAAGATTAATATTATTATTATTATTAATCTTATTATAATATTATTATTAGTAGTGTATATACCTAAAATACTACGACGAGGTTATGAGCGTGTCGCCTTCAAAATGGGTTTTTGAGCGGGATAGAGCTAAGGAAATTATGGGTTATTGCCAAGGAGGTTATGGGTAATGTTCGAGGGTATATTTGTGAATCAAATCTAGTGTTTATCATCTCTGTTGCGTCTACGTACTTTCTTACAATATTGAATCTCAATATTGATACGTAAACACTCATATTTTATCTTTTATACATTAATTGTGTATCCATGTCTAGTGCTCGAGTATATATATTTATGCATGCTTGTATGCTAAATTTTGTCGTTAAACAATTATGATGAATCACGAAGTAAATACATATATTACTAATAAAAGGTATATGATATGCATGTTTTTGGAAAGCTGGAGAAAAATCAATAACTTTTCATTTAGAAATAGCGTAATTTCGGTGAATGAATTAAAAGATATGATCAACTGAATTATGATTGAAATTGATTGAAATTGCTTTTGAAACTTGTTTGTAAGAATGATAAATTGGATTTTTGAATATTACCAACCAAGTAAATGAATCCATATATAAGGCACGTCTCGTTTTGTTGAATTATTGTCAAAATTGACTTTTTGAAACGACTTTGGATAACTTTTGTATGTCGATCTCGAGCATTAGGATTGTTATACACTATGACCTGACCTAGCTTGATAGACATTTATTGACCAACATATGTTCTCTAGGTTGAGATCTACGGTTATTTGGTAATCCGAGTTTCGATCACATTTTGGTGAACGACTTTATATGCTGCTAAGGTGAGTTTCATTTGCTCCCTTTTTAATTGCTTTTGCAATCTATATTTTTGGGCTGAGAATACATGCACTTTATTTTAAACGCAATGGATGCAAGTACATACTAAATTCTACACTGAGTTTGAACCGAAAATCCCTTAGCTTTGGTAACTAGTAACTGCCGGTTATAAGAACTGGTGGGCGCGAATAGTTGTATATAGATCCCTAGGGCTTGATATCCCCGTCCGAGCTAGAGCGCTAGCCTTTTAATGGATGTATGCTATTTGAGAAGCGTACACGTTGGTTTGCATGTATTATTAAGATGATTATATAAAGGGTACAAATTATATATACGTTAAAGTTTAGTTACCAGGGTGCTCAATTTCGTAGAATATTTTGATAAACATTTCTGGATTGAACAACTGAAATCTTGTGATCCACCTTTATATACAGATTTTGTGCAACATTAAAACTATGAACTCACCAACCTTTGTGTTGACACTTGTTAGTATGTTTATTCTCAGGTTCCCTAGAAGTCTTCCGCTGTTTGCTTATATGTTAGACAAGCTATGTGTATGGAGTCTTACATGGCATATTTTTCAAAGAAACGTTGCATTCACCAAATCATCACCATGTATCTTATTTTGACTGCATTGTCAACGGAAGTACTATTGTAAACTATTATTTACGGTGATTGTCTATATTTAGAAATCATCAGATGTTGAAAACCTTTGATTTAAATATTCATTTATGGTGTGCCTTTTCAAAAGAATGCAATGTTTACAAAACGTATCATATAGAGGTCAAATACCTCGCAATGAAATCGATGAATGACGTGTTCGTCCATATGGATTTGGAGCGATCGTCACATAATTACACACCAACTCTTATTATTAAATTCTCAAAATTTCTTATTTTAACTTGTTTACTAATAACGAATGACAATTGAGCATTATCGTCGTTTACTAATTAACTTCGAAATCACAAGATATATATTCTATATACTTTATATATATATAGATATATATATATATTTTAATAATAATATCGTATATTATTTTATTTTACACAAATGAATTAAATCATATAATATTTTAAATTATATTTCAAGTTATTATGTATATATAAATATTTAAATATATACATTTTATTTACAAGTAATTGTTCGTGAATCATTAAGAATAGTCGAAGGTCAATTGCATATATGAAACAGTTCAAAATTCTTGAGACTCAACCTAACAGATTTTGCTTATCGTGTCAAACAAAAATTAAATCGTATCGAGAGTTTGGTTTAAAATTAGTCAAAATTTTTCGGGTCACTACAGTCAACATACATATGCCATAACAAATTGAGGTGTGCAAATTCATGGCTCACTGATGATATTTGGACACGATATAGTTTCTCCTAAACTTATGCTATTTTATGAACTATATTGTGTAAAACTATTTTTAGGACACCTGGTTAAAAGTTCCATGATACTACAATCATGGGGGCGAGTAGCTTGCTAAACGCTGACCGAGGCTTCGGTTTTCAGTTACCCTCAACCGAACTTTGAGGTTAAAATCGGAAAACTTGATTAGTGTAAAAACTAACATGACTATTTTTCAAAATATCAAAGGTTTTCCGCAAAGATCCTAATTTCCCTAAGGATCCAAATTTTCAAGAAATGTGGACTTTAAAACCCACCTTTACACTTTGGTGTAATTTCATTTCGTGTATGTACTCAAAGTGTGTGTATTACATTGTGAAATAAATAAAATCGTGTGTACTCAAAAGGTGTGTGTATACTCAAAATGTGTGAGTTTGATTCGTGTGTGAAATAAAAAGTGTGAGTGTGTATATATTGTGATTCGAGTGTGTTTTCATCAATGCGTGTTTACTATAGTAAATTTCAATTTCTTGTAAGTCTTGCTTGAGTACAAGCAAGGTTTAAGTGTGGGGATTTGATAACGCCAAAATTATACATATTTGTTGTCGTTATTTCGATCCGATTTTGTATCATTTGTATGTAATTATTGTACTTGTATATTGTAATAAGTTAAAATGTGTGTATAATCCATTGCGAGTGTTGAAGTGAAAATTTATGGAAAATATTGCTGATTTTAGAAGATTCTGCGCACCTGCACCGTTTTGGCCATAACTCGATCATAAGAACTCAAAAAAGGGTGAATCCAGAGCCCAGACGTCTGTAACTCAGAGCTCTACAATATAATATTAGAAAATTACCAATAAATAGTACCAGATGCGGCACATGTGAGGTCAACAAAGTCCTGAAAGTTTCAGATGCGGAGCATCAGACATCAATAAAGCCAGATGCGGCGCATCTCATCCAGATGCGGCGCATCTGAAGGCCTGCCGACAGTTTTAGGTGCTAAAATGAGCTGGAATCCATTAAAACTAAAGAGATGCGGTGCATCCCTTTAAGATACAGCGCATCTGATGATATTTTGGCCAGATTGCTTAACTTTTGAGCTTATTTAAGGGAGATTTTTATTCATTCTTTCATACACCACAATATAGATCAGTTCTAGTCTGAGAAGGAGGCTTCCCCCAGCCATTCTAAAGGGTTCTTCAACCTTTTGAGCATCAAGATTGAAGAAGGGATCATATGCTATGATAGGTACTATCGGTTTCATTTATTTGGGTGATAAGATTATGAATTCCTATTGTTTTGATTGTATCGTTGTAACCTTCATTATTATGATTGGCTAAAGCCTTGTATGTTTACTTTAATGTAAGATTTATGGTTTGGGATTGTTCTATCTTTTAATGTTATTTAAGTTACTATGATGTTTGATTGATTAAATTACCATGTCCAACTAAAGAACCATAATTATGCTAGTTTGGTACTTTCCTTCAATTAGATATATGGTTGTTATGAATTGGTTTATGTGAGTTTATCAATGTTCATGGCTTGTACTTCAACACTTAGTGATTTAGACATCTACATGTGAGTGTAGGATGGTAATTGAATGGTAACAAGATTTCACAATCTTGTAGTTTATTTAGAGTGATCTTAATAAACTAGGTTTATGTGAATTCAACCAAGGAAGAGTCTTATTGATTAAACATAGGTAAAGAAGAACTAATGATAAGGTTTATGTGAATTTACTAAGTTTATAGTTCTCGGTTTATAGATATTGTGAGATTGATATTAACCATTTACTTGTAACTACAAAATAACGAGTTTAAGTATAAAAGAACAATCCCTATCATTTATCAAGCATTGAAGTAAACACTGCCTTCTCATCCTTGTTACTTATCTCATTTTATTTCCCGTTTGTTACTTAACAATTCTACAATTAAAACTCCGTCTTTAGAATAACTAATCGTTTAAAGTCCTTAAAACAAACTTCTTCCTGTGGATCGAACTGGTCTATTTACTTGCTAGTTACTGCATGATCGGGTTTTAGTTGCCTGTATTATGTGTTAATTATTAAGCATATTGTCTACATTTTAAAGGTTACGTCTTGACACATCAACTTTTTGGCACTGCTGCCGGGGAGCAGTTTTGTTTAAAAGATTTTAATAGACTTTTAGTTATTCGATCCTTTCGTGGGAAGTTATTTTAACGAAAGTTACCTGCTTTATTTTTATTTTTGTTTTTGTTTGTTTTGTTTTTCTTTTGTGGTGTGATTGCAGCTAGGTTACAGGTATAATATGGCTGAGTATGATTATATGATTTTGGAAGCCATGTATGATGTCTAACAGTCGGGTGAATCATCGGTTTTCATGGGTATGAATGATGATTGGTATATGGGTTCTTGGGAAGCTAGGGTTAAACCAAGAGGTGTTTGTGAGACTTATGGAGATTACTATATGCCCGAGGAGTGTGATGATAGTCTTATGTATCATTATGCTCCTATTGACCAACCATGGGATTATTATGAAAATGGTAACTCATCCTGGGATTCATCTCAACAACACTTTCAAATTCAACAAGGAGAGGAGAGTCAGTCGAATTTAGAAGATGTAATTCTAGACTTCATGGGAAACAAAACTGAACGGAGCCAAAATTTGCAAGAAACACTAGCGGGCCAACAAGAATCCATTGAGCGTTTACAGAGGACCATGAGCTGTCTACTCCAGCAAATTGAAGAAAGGGAGCCGGACACTTTTTTGACTAATTCACTAGTTGATTCGAGGGGTAATACGCAGATACCCGAGGTGGAGAGTGTTGAGCCTACCATTATTATACCACCTACCACGCCAGTTATGTCCACGTTTGCAATGCATAATCCAGGAATTAATGAGGGGGAATTGCGGGTGATAGGTTGGTATTCATGGGATAGTGATGATGATATGTTTTAACTACCGAGGTTAAAGAAATGGAGTCATCAAAGATCATCGACGATGAGGAGTCTAATATAGTGGAACCATTTGATGAGCCACCTTCTCATGTGGAATTTGTATATCCTCACGAGGTTAGAACTTGGAATATATTAAAAGATGATCCGTTTGGACATGATCCACCTGAAAGAATAAAAATTTTGCTGCAAGCCGCACTTAGGAGAGAGTCATGTGTTGACTCTCGGGCTAGGTATTCCTTTTTCAAGAAATTGAAAAAGGAATTATATGATATATTATATACCACCCGAGGGGTTAATGACTGGTTCACGTTACTTATTCATGGAACTTTTTCCACTGATTTTACATGTTGTCCGATAAGTGTGAGGAAGAATGACACCATTAGGTATTAAAATAAGGGGTAAAGTTGGGTGCACAACTGTAATAACCCGACTTTTTTCATTAACTTTCCATTAAAAACTTAACTACCATTTGTTAGATTCAATGATTTTTCCACTCCAAATTTTTTTTTAGAATATACTAGTTATAAATTAAATACTACGATTAGTGAAAACGGGAAAAATATATTTTAAGACAACAAAATGTATGATTTTTAATTTAAATAAATTATGTTATATAACAATTGAGTTTTAAAAATCATTTTAATTAAGTAGGATGATAATACTTATATTTTTATTCAACAAGTATTTATAAGCGTATTATACGATCGTTTCTAGATATATAGTTTTATACACTAACAATTCAAACTAATAATT
Source organism: Rutidosis leptorrhynchoides (assembly GCF_046630445.1). Taxonomy (NCBI): domain Eukaryota; kingdom Viridiplantae; phylum Streptophyta; class Magnoliopsida; order Asterales; family Asteraceae; genus Rutidosis; species Rutidosis leptorrhynchoides. The sequence continues at coordinate 644,862,142 of NC_092336.1, forward strand.
GAGTTAATAATTCAATTTAATAATTTAGTTTAATAATTCAAACTAATAATTCAGTTTATTATTATATTATTATATATTAGATAATAGATACAAAATTCGTGACTCACGTGCCAACTACTCCCATAAATTACGTAACAAATGATTTATAAACATTATAATTACTTTATTATAGAATTTAAATATAAAAATGATATTTAAATATATTCTTAATAATTGATTGTAATTAAATATAAAAGGTTTCGAACAATATATATAGATGTATTTTTTTAATATAAAATTTATCAGTTAGTGAAACATGTTAAGGCAAACTACATGGGTTTTAGATAGCGAAAAAAATCTAATAAATATCTAATATATATTTTTGAGATACCCATAAATACCACTGTTAATCACCTTTGACTATATATTATATCTATATTTCTTAATATTAAACTTGTGACTACTAAAATTTGTAACCCGTGTTTATTTAATTATTAGACCCGTGATATATCTATTTACCCGTGACTACACATTCTATACCCGTGTTTATTAATTATTACATTGTGATATCAATTATTGAGATAGATATATACCCGTGACATATCTATCTATAAACCTAATTCAATTCATCAAACACACATACGTACTTATTTTCTCTTCCTTAAGAAAATATACTATTCATCATCATCATCGATCTTCTTTCCTCAAGAACACCTTCAAGAAATCACTTAATCATAAAATCGTTTACATATTCGGACTCCTCTCGAAGAGCTCTACACATCTATACAAACAATTTCTTGATTAGGGTAAGTTTCAAAAACTCTAATTTTTGGGTTTTCATATTTTTGTTACATTTTAGGGTAGATATAGTGTCTAGTGCTCAAGTCCTTGTAAGTATGCATGATATTATTCATTAATTTGATCGTTTGATGACTTTTTGATGAATCACGAATTTGTTTTGTGTGAGGTCAGAAACATGAACTTGTTGAATATATAATATTATGAGATAATCAGAATCCTCTTGAAAAACTAATAAGTTTGGGCTTTGGAATTTCGAATTTTCGTTACCGTATGCTCATGTTATGTTTAATTGAAGTTTTAACTCGTTTTTATAAATGATCACGAATTTGAATAGTATGCTACTGATATGAACATGATATTTTCTGTTTATGATATGTGTATAAATGTATTGCTCTTGAAAAATTAATAACTTTTCATTAAGATATCATGTGATTTCGATTTCTAGATCAAACGTTATGATTAATTGATTTCGGATTGAAAATTTGTATTTAAAATTTGGACTTTGGAAAAATTGAGTTTACAGTCTATTTTTGGCATGATGATATTTGAAAAGAGCTTGAAAAATTAATAACTTTTGGTTTAAGAATCGTTTGATTTCGATTAACAGATCAAAAACTACGCGTAAATAGATTTTGATATAAAAATTCGTAACTGCTTATCTGATTCTGAGCAGGTAAATCTTAGTAACTGATTATAATAAGTTGTTAGATGAATTACTCTCGAAAAGTAGTTAAATTTTCATATAGATATTGCGTAAATTTGGCGAACGGGTCAAAAATTAGGATTAAAATAAGGTACATTTCGGGATAGGCTGAAAAAGTACGTTTTTGACATGGTTATCGAGGTGTAATTAAAAACCTGGGTTGATAGGATTTTAGACGTCGAAAATCTATTGAATTTAGACTCAAAAATTGGGTCATTTCGATTTTTCTTGAACCCTATACACTCGTTCAAAGTTTTGTACATTTTATTAAAAGTGCTGTTAAAAACTGATTCGACCAGCGGGTACGTTTGCTGTTTCTGGGGCTGTTCTGGGTCGAACGAAACTATAGGAAAAATTGGGTAGATTCTCCACTTAAAAACTCCGCATCTCCAATTGGCAGTGACTGATTTGGAGTTGCGATGATTTTTCTAAAAATCACAGAATTTGCTGCTGTTAATACGATTTTAAACGTGTGTTTTTGCAAATGTTTCGGGTTATAAAAATAATGACCAATGCTAGAGACTTGACACTTTTTGTACGAACTTAATACACTTGTATTAATTATTTCATATAGTGTGGGGTGTTCTAAAGTGATAATTTTGTATAAGTATAAACCATGTAATTTAAACCGTCCGTTTGGACACTTGACCCATTTAAGCCTAAATGTGTCAAAATGGGTAACGGGCATCATGGACATGTCCGATATATCAATTTAAGTAAGTTTGAAGATTGTAATATTTTAAAAATGAGTTTTCCCATGTTTTGGTCAAAATGGGTATTTATGACCTATTTGGGTCATACGCATCTACTTTGACCCATATGCGAAAGTTTGAGAAACAAAGGTATGTAACACGTCTAAAATATCATTTTGGACTTGTGACATGATTTTTACATGCTCAAGCATTATGGTTTAGAATTAGAGTTGTCAATGGAAAAGTTTTACTATTTTAGTTAAAGTGTCAAAATGACTCTCGTGCTTACTTTGTAGGCTCGTATTTTGTAAATGATTAAGTTATGGTGAAAACTATAATTTGAGTCAGAAAGTAGATATGAGAAGCTTCAAAATGATATAAGATATATATGATTTTGTCGAGTCTAAACCGGTTTAAAACAAGCATGAAAACAGGATGTTGGGGCTGACTTTTAGTTTTGGTAAAGTGTCAAAAATGACTATTTGACCAACTTGTGTAATATTATGCTGTTGTTGACTTGTGTTAACCATGTTGACTGTGTTTGACTTGCGTGTGACTTACATTTGACTGACTTTGACTTGCGTTGACTTTTGTTGACTTTTGCTAAATTTTGCTAAATTTATGAGTCGGACTTGAGCAATAGGACTATACTTACCCTATGGAACGACCTAGCTTAATAGACACTTATTTACCAACATATGTTCTCTAGGTTGAGGTCTACGGTTACTTGCATTCCAATTTTCGGTCACATCTCTGTGATTTATTTCTGAAGTTGTCAGGTGAGTTTCATTTCCTCCCTTTTTAATTGCTTTTGCAATCTATATTTTTGGGCTGAGAATACATGCACTTTATTTTAAACGCAATGGATACAAGTACATACTTAATTCTACACCGAGTTTGAACCGAAAATCCCTTAGTTTTGGTAACTAGTAACTGCCGGTTATAAGAACTGGTGGGCGCGAGTAGTTATATATGGATCCATAGGGCTTGACATCCCTGTCTGTTCCAAGTATAGAAATCCTAGCCTGAACTATAAAACAGACGTATGCTATTTGAGTTTAGTACATGTTGGTTTGCGTGTATTGTACATGTTGGTTGCATGTATGTTAAAATAGGGGTACTTATTATATATACGTTAACGTTTAGTTACCAGGGTGCTCAATCTTGTAGAATAATTTGATAAACGTTTCTGGATGAAATAACTGAAATCTTGTGATTCACCTTTATATACAGATTATGCGCAAAATTAAAACTATGAACTCACCAACCTTTGTGTTGATACTTTTAGCATGTTTATTCTCAGGTCCCTAGAAGTCTTCCGCTGTTTGCTTATACGTTATACGAGCTATGTGCATGGAGTCATACATGCTTTATTAGAGAAAACTTTGCATTCACAAAATCATCACCATGTATCTTATTTTGTGCGCATTATCAACGGATGTATGATTGTAAACTATTATTTACGGTGATTGTCTATATGTAGAAATCATCAGATGTCAAAAACCTTAGATTTAAATATTCATTTATGGTGTGCCTTTTCAAAAGAATGCAATATTTACAAAACGTATCATATAGAGGTCAAAACCTCGCAATGAAACCGGTGAATAACGTACTGTGTCAATAGCGATTTTGGCGGGTCGTTATAGGTGGTATCAGAGCGTTGGTTGTAGGGAATTAGGTGCATTAGTGTGTCTGACCTGGACTGTTCTGATACATTAGTGGTCTAGTCTACAACCGTGTCATTAAACTTATATGTGATTATGTGCATATTCTGACATTAATATAATATTATTATTACTATCGGTGAGAAAGTATTTCTCCTTTTGATTACAAGCCTTCTCCTGCTCAAGCTAGTTCATTTTCAACACCCCGGTTATTGAAAAACCAGGAAGCGTCATTCAGGACTTTCGAATTTCCCGACATTCCTACGTGAGTTATTACTTATATATTTTTATATATATCATATGTGTTATATTATGTGCTGATGTGTTTCGATTCAGAAACTCCTAACATCTCGAATTGTAAATCGGAATAAGTCTTATCCGACTCACGAAGATTCTCAATAGTTTCAAAGACATTCTTACGTCATTACCCTTTCAATATTATTAATTAAATTAAATATTATATTCTCGTACTATTTTTAGTACACTCCTTTTTGAAATCATTTTGATTTATAAATTCTGGAAAACGACACTTATTTTATATCCATAAATATGTTAGAGTGATGTTGGAATGGAAGCATGCGTTAGTGTAATATAATGATACCTGATCAACGTGGTTATATTACGGTAAGTCATGCGAAAGTTCTTATGGAACGTGATGGTGGTAATACTTGATCAACCTTATCTTCACCACGTACCATGTTACATGACTCCTTTATTTTCTCTGCTATCATCTGAATATACTGAGACTCTATATGTAACATTATTCGAGGTCACACATGATTTCCTTCCCATCTTTGTCATATCATACTTGCACTTCGAGCGGTTCATTCAAAGGTATTCGTCATTAAAGGAATATGATCTAGTTTTACCCAACTTTCATACTTAACTACAAGATGCTCGATCTTACTATGTCAAGACGAACATTCCTATCCTCACTTGTTTCTTAAATGTCGTTTAATCGCATCAACCAAAATTTCGGAACGAAATTTTCTTTAACGGGTAGGTAATGCAATAACCCGACTTTTTCCGTTAACTTTCCATTAAAAACTTAACAACCATTTGTTAGATTCAATGATTTTTCCACTCCAAATTTTTTTTAGAATATACTAGTTATAAATTAAACACTACGATTAGTGAAAACGGGAAAAATATATTTTAAGACAACAAAATGTATGATTTTTAATTTAAATAAATTATGTTATATAACAATTGGGTTTTAAACATTATTTTAATTAAGTAGGATGATAATACTTATATTTTTATTCAGCAAGTATTTATAAGCGTATTATACGATCGTTTCTAGATATATAGTTTTATACACTAATAATTCAAACTAATAATTGAGTTAATAATTCAATTTAATAATTTGGTTTAATAATTCAAACTAATAATTCAGTTTATTATTATATTATTATATATTAGATAATAGATACAAAATTCGTGACTCACGTGCCAACTACTCCCATAAATTACGTAACAAATGATTTATAAACATTATAATTACATTATTATAGAATTTAAATATAAAAATGATATTTAAATATATTCTTAATAATTGATTGTAATTAAATATAAAAGGTTTCGAACAATATATATAGATGTATTTTTTTTAATATAAAATTTATCAGTTAGTGAAACATGTTAAGGCAAACTACATGGGTTTTAGATAGCGAAAAAAATCTAATAAATATCTAATATATATTTTTGAGATACCCGTAAATACCACTGTTAATCACCTTTGACTATATATTATATCTATATTTCTTACTATTAAACTCGTGACTACTAAAATTTGTAACCTGTGTTTATTTAATTATTAGACCCGTGATATATCTATTTACCCGTGACTACACATTCTATACCCGTGTTTATTAATTATTATATTGTGATATCAATTATTGAGATAGATATATACCCGTGACATATCTATCTATAAACCTAATTCAGTTCATCAAACACACATACGTACTTCTTTTCTCTTCCTTAAGAAAATCCACTATTCATCATCATCGATCTTCTTTCCTCAAGAACACCTTCAAGAAATCACTTATTCATAAAATCGTTTACATATTCGGACTCCTCTCGAAGAGCTCTACACATCTATACAAACAATTTCTTGATTAGGGTAAGTTTCAAAAACTCTAATTTTTGGGTTTTCATGTTTTTGTTACATTTTAGGGTAGATATAGTGTCTAGTGCTCAAGTCCTTGTAAGTATGCATGATATTATTCATTAATTTGATCGTTTGATGACTTTTTGATAAATCACGAATTTGTTTTGTGTGAGGTCAGAAACTTGAACTTGTTGAATATATAATATTATGAGATAATCAGAATCCTCTTAAAAAACTAATAAGTTTGGGCTTTGGAATTTCGAATTTTCGTTACCGTATGCTCATGTTATGTTTAATTGAAGTTTAACTCGTTTTTATGAATGATCACGAATTTGAATGGTATGCTACTGATATGAACATGATATTTTTAGTTTATGATATGTGTATAAATGTATTGCTCTTGAAAAATTAATAACTTTTCATTAAGATATCATGTGATTTCGATTTCTAGATCAAAAGTTATGATTAATTGATTTCGGATTGAAAATTCGTATTTAAAATTTGGACTTTGGAAAAATTGAGTTTACAGTCTGTTCTTGGCATGATGATATTTGAAAAGAGTTTGAAAAATTAATAACTTTTGGTTTAAGAATCGTTTGATTTCGATTAACGGATCAATAACTACGCGTAAATAGATTTTGATATAAAAATTCGTAACTGCTTATCTGATTCTGAGTAAGTAAATCTTAGTAACTGATTATGATAAGTTGTTAGATGAATTACTCTCAAAAAGTAGTTAAATTTTCATATAGATATTGCGTAAATTGGGCGAACGGGTCAAAAGTTAGGATCAAAATAAGGTACATTTCGGGATAGGCTGAAAAAGTACGTTTTTGACATGGTTAACAAGGTGTAATTAAAAATCTGGGGTGATAAGATTGTAGACGTCGAAAAGCTATTGAATTTGGACTCAAAAATCAGGTCATTTTGATTTTTCTTGAACCCTATACACTCGTTCAAAGTTTTGCACATTTTATTAAAAGTGTTGTTAAAAACTGATTCGACCAGCGGGTATGTTTGCTGTTTCTGGGGCTGTTCTGGGTCGAATGAAACTATAGAAAAAATTGAGTAGATTCTCCACTTAAAAAAGCCGCATCTTCAATTGGCAGTGACTGATTTGGAGTTGCGATGATTTTTCTAAAAATCACAGAAGTTGCTGCTGTAAATACGATTTTAAATGTGTATTTTTGCAAATGTTTCGGGTTATAAAAATAATGACCAATGCTAGAGACTTGAGACTTTTTGTACGAACTTAATACACTTATATTAACTATTTCATATAGTGTGGGGTGTTCTAAAGTGATAATTTTGTATAAGTATAAACCATGTAATTTAAACCGTCCGTTTGGACAATTGACCCATTTAAGCCTAAATGTGTCAAAATGGGTAACGGGCACCATGGACACGTCTGATATATCAATTTAAGTAAGTTTGAAGATTGTAATATTTTAAAAATGAGTTTTCCCATGTTTTGGTCAAAATGGGTATTTATGACCCATTTGGGTCATACGCATCTACTTTGACCCATATGCGAAAGTTTGAGAAACAAAGGTATGTAACACGTCTAAAATATCATTTTGGACTGGTGACATGATTTTTACATGCTCAAGCATTATGGTTTACAATTAGAGTTGTTAATGGAAAAGTTTTACTATTTTAGTTAAAATGTCAAAATGACTCTCGGGCTCACTTTGTAAGCTCGTAAATTGTAAGATTAAGTTATGGTGAAAACTATGATTTGAGTCAGAAAGTAGATATGAGAAGCTTCAAAATGATATAAGATATGCATGATTTTGTCGAGTCTAAACCGGTTTAAAACAAGCATGAAAACAGGATGTTGGGGCTGACTTTTAGTTTTGGTAAAGTGTCAAAAATGACTCTTGGGTCTACTTTGCGGACTCGTAAGTTGAAAACAGTTAAGTATGGATAAAAACTATTAATTGGTATTGAAAGTATTTACGACAAGCTTTAAAACGATATGTTATATGTATGATTTTGTTGAGTTTAAACAGGTTTAAAACAAGATAGAATATGGACAATCGTTGCTGATTTTGAACACATCATTTTATCAGCATTTTATGTTTCGGGAGACTGTTTTCGCGAGGTCATAACTTTAAAACCGTAACTCCATTTTTGTCAAATAAACTGTCTTTAGAAATGTGGGATGACATACTTTCCAATGGTCATGACCTAAGGTATTATATCGAATTTTGTGGGACCCGGAATCAGCTGCAAAATACCAAAAAAAAAAAATACATATATGTAAATAATATAAGTTTTTCTAAGTAAAAATGAATAACTTAAGTTTGACCTATGTTTGACTATTTAACCAACTTGTGTAATATTATGATGTTGTTGACTTGTCTTAACTATGTTGACTGTGTTTGACTTGCGTTTGACTTATATTTGACTTACTTTGACTTGCGTTGACTTTTGTTGACTTTTGCTAAATTTTGCTAAATTTATGAGTCGGACTTGAGCAATAGGACTATACTTACCCTATGGAACGACCTAGCTTAATTGACACTTATTTATCAACATATGTTCTCTAGGTTGAGGTCTACGGTTACTTTCATTCCAATTTTCGGTCACATCTCTGTGATTTATTTCTGAAGTTGTCAGGTGAGTTTCATTTGCTCCCTTTTTAATTGCGTTTGCAATCTATATTTTTGGGCTGATAATACATGCACTTTATTTTAAACGCAATGGATACAAGTACATACTTAATTCTACTCCGAGTTTGAACCGAAAATCCCTTAGTTTTGGTAACTAGTAACTGCCGGTTATAAGAACTGGTGGGCGCGAGTAGTTATATATGGATCCATAGGGCTTGACATCCCTGTCTGTTCCAGGTATAGAAACCCTAGCCTGAACTATAAAACAGACGTATGCTATTTGAGTTTAGTACACGTTGGTTTGCGTGTATTGTACATGTTGGTTGCATGTATGTTAAAACAGGGGTACTTATTATATATACGTTAAAGTTTAGTTACCAGGGTGCTCAATCTTGTAGAATAATTTGATAAACGTTTCTGGATGAAATAACTGAAATCTTGTGATTCACCTTTATATACAGATTATGCGCAACATTAAAACTATTAACTCACCAATCTTTGTGTTGACACTTTTAGCATGTTTATTCTCAGGTCCCTAGAAGTCTTCCGCTGTTTGCTTATACGTTATACGAGCTATGTGCATGGAGTCATACATTCTTTATTAGAGAAAACTTTGCATTCACAAAATCATCACCCTGTATCTTATTTTGTCCGCATTATCAACGGATGTATGATTGTAAACTATTATTTACGGTGATTGTCTATATGTAGAAATCATCAGATGTAAAAAAACCTTGGATTTAAATATTCATTTATGGTGTACCTTTTCAAAAGAATGCAATATTTACAAAATGTATCATATAGAGTTCAAAACCTCGCAATGAAACCGGTGAATAACGTACTGTGTCAATAGTGATTTTGGCGGGACGTTATAGGTGGTATCAGAGCGTTGGTTATAGGGAATTAGGTGCATTAGTGTGTCTGACCTGGACTGTTCTGATACATTAGTGGTCTAGTCTACAACCGTGTCATTACACTTATATGTGATTATGTACATATTCTGACATTAATATAATATTATTATTACTATCGGTGAGAAAGTATTTCTCCTTTTGATTACAAGCCTTCTCCTGCTCAAGCTAGTTCATTTTCAACACCCCGATTATTGAAAAACCAGGAAGCGTCATTCAGGACTTTCGAATTTCCCGACATTCCTACGTGAGTTATTACTTATATATTTTTATAGATATCATATGTGTTATATTATGTGCTTATGTGCTTCGATTCAGAAACTCCTAACATCTCGAATTGTAAATCGGAAGAAGTCTTATCCGACTCACGAAGATTCTTAATAGTTTCAAAGACATTCTTACGTCATTACCCTTTCAATATTATTAATTAAATTAAATATTATATTCTCGTACTATTTTTAGTACACCCCTTTTTGAAATCATTTTGATTTATAAATTCTGAAAAATGACACTTATTTTATATCCATAAATATGTTAGAGTGATATTGGAATGGAAGCATGAGTTAGTGTAATATAATGATACCTGATCAACGTGGTTATATTACGGTAAGTCATGCGAAAGTTCTAATGGAACGTGATGGTGGTAATACTTGATCAACCTTATCTTCACCACGTACCATGTTACATGACTCCTTTATTTTCTCTGCTATCATCTGAATATACTGAGACTCTATATGTAACATTATTCGAGGTCACACATGATTTCCTTCCCATCTTTGCCATATCATACTTGCACTTCGAGCAGTTCATTCAAAGGTATTCGTCATTAAAGGAATATGATCTCGTTTTACCCAACTTTCATACTTAACTACAAGATGCTCGATCTTACTATGTCAAGACGAACATTCCTATCCTCACTTGTTTCTTAAATGTCGTTTAATCGCATCAACCAAAATTTCGGGACGAAATTTTCTTTAACGGGTAGGTAATGTAATAACCCGACTTTTTCCGTTAACTTTCCATTAAAAACTTAACAACCATTTGTTAGATTCAATGATTTTTCCATTCCAAATTATTTTTTAGAATATACTAGTTATAAATTAAACACTACGATTAGTGAAAATGGGAAAAATATATTTTAAGACAACAAAATGTATGATTTTTAATTTAAATAAATTATGTTATATAACAATTGGGTTTTAAAAATCATTTTAATTAAGTAGTATGATAATACTTATATTTTTATTCAACAAGTATTTATAAGCATATTATACGATCGTTTCTAGATATATAGTTTTATACACTAATAATTCAAACTAATAATTGAGTTAATAATTCAATTTAATAATTTGGTTTAATAATTTAAACTAATATTTCAGTTTATTATTATATTATTATATATTAGATAATAGATACAAAATTCGTGACTCACGTGCCAACTACTCCCATAAATTACGTAATAAATGATTTATAAACATTATAATTACTTTATTATATTATTTAAATATAAAAATGATATTTAAATATATTCTTAATAATTGATTGTAATTAAATATAAAAGGTTTTGAACAATATATATAGATGTATTTTTTTAATATAAAATATATCAGTTAGTGAAACATGTTAAGGCAAACTACATGGATTTTAGATAGCGAAAAAAATCTACTAAATATCTAATATATATTTTTAAGATACCCGTAAATACCACTGTTAATCACCTTTGACTATATATTATATCTATATTTCTTACTATTAAACTCGTGACTACTAAAATTTATAACCCGTGTTTATTTAATTATTAGACCCGTGATATATCTATTTACCCTTGACTACACATTCTATATCCGTGTGTATTAATTATTACATCCGTGATATCAATTATTGAGATAGATATATACCCGTGACATATCTATCTCTAAACCTAATTCAGTTCATCAAAAATGTAGTGACCTGAACTTTTCCATGTTTATATATATTAAATGAAATTGATTTTTGCATGATTAAATGTTTCCAACATGTTAAGCAATCAAACTTGTTAAGACTTGATTATTTGAAATGAGTTTCATGTAGACAATTGACCACCCAAGTTGACCGGCGATTCACGAACGTTAAAACTTATAAAAACGACATGATGATATATATATGGATATACATATAGTTAACATGAGATTATGATAAGTGAGTATCTCCATAAGTATATTAACAATGAGTTATATACATAAAAACAAGACTACTAACTTAAGGATTTCGAAACGAGACATATATGTAACGATTATCGTTGTAATTATATTTAAATGTATATATATCATATTAAGATATATTAATATATCATAATATCATTATAAGATAATAATTTAACATCTCATTAGATATAATAAACAATGGGTTAACAACATTAAATGAGATTGTTAACTTAAAGGTTTCAAAACAACACTTACAGGTAACGACTAACGATGACTTAACGACTCAGTTAAAATGTATATACATGTAGTGTATTTAGATGTATTAATATACTTTTGGAAGACTTCAAGACATATATCAAAACACTAATACTTAACAAAAATGGGTACAGTTACATTCCCATTCTTTTTTCATCAAGAATTCTAGTCGTATTCATACCCGTATTATACACAGCTTCTAGACGTACTTACTGTGGGTATATACCAATAGAAACTAGCATGGGATTCCACTCTTGATTATTTCATGTATGACTAATCAATTTTAACTTCTACCATGAACTATTCAACTAACTAGAACTCCTTTTAACCCCACTCACCACTCACCACTTACCACTCATCATTCACTCCATTTCACTTCCAATTCTCTTTCTAATTCTCTCTCAACACACACACACACACACACACACACACACACACACTTATGAACGAATTTTTCCAGTAGCTAATCATCATCTTCATCAAAAATTACTTCAAGAATCAAGCTATAATCATCTTAGGAAGAACACTTCAAGAACACTTCGAAAATCCTTTCAAGTTTACTAGTTTACATCCAAGCTTTCTAATCCATTCCAAGTAATCATCTAAGATCAAGAAACCTTTGTTATTTATAGTAGGTTATCTTTCTTATTCAAGGTAATAATCATATTCAAACTTTGATTCAATTTCTATAACTATAAACTATCTTAATTCGAGTAAAAATCTTATTTGAACTTGTTTTTGTGTCATGATCCTACTTCAAGAACTTTCAAGCCATCCAAGATCCTTTGAAGCTAGATCATTTATTGTCACTTCCAGTAGGTTTAATTACTAAACTTAAGGTAGTAATGATATTCATAACATCATTCGATTCATACATATAAAACTATCTTATTCGAAGATTTAAACTTGTAATCACTAGAACATAGTTTAGTTAATTCTAAACTTGTTCGCAAATAAAGTTAGTCCTTCTAAGTTGACTTTTAAAATCAACTAAAAACATGTTCTATATCTATATTATACGCTAACTTAATGATTTAAAACCTAAAAACACGAAAAACACCGTAAAACCGGACATACGCCGTCGTAGTAACACCGCGGGCTGTTTTGGGTTTGATAATTAAAAACTATGATAAACTTTGATTTAAAAGTTTTTCTTCTGGGAAAATGATTTTTCTTATGAACATGAAACTATATCCAAAAATCATGGTTAAACTCAAAGTGGAAGTATGTTTTTTCAAAATGGTAATCAAGACGTCGTTCTTTCGACTGAAATGACTACCTCTTACAAAAATGACTTGTAACTTATATTTCCGACTATAAACCTATACTTTTTCTGTATAGATTCATAAAATAGAGTTCAATATGAAACCATAGCAATTTTATTCACTCAAAACGGATTTAAAACGAAGAAGTTATGGGTAAAACAAGATTGGATATTTTTTGATTGTTGTAGCTACGGGAAATATTGTAACAATTCTATACAAATCAAAACTTAACAAACTTATATTGTATTATTCATGTATTCTAATATATATTATGTAATCTTGGGATACCATAGACACGTATACAATGTTTTGATATATCATATCGACCCATCTATATAATATATTTTGGAACAACCAAAGACACTCTATATGCAGTAATGTTGGAGTTAGCTATACAGGGTTGAGGTTGATTCCAAAATAATATATATAGTTTGAGTTGTGATCTAGCCTGAGACTTGTATACACTAGGTCGTGGATTGATCCAAGATAATTTATATTTATTTCTGTACATCTAACTATGGACAACTAGTTGTAGGTTATTAACGAGGACAGCTGACTTAATAAGCTTAAAACATTATAACGTATTAAAAAATGTTGTAAATATATTTTGAGCATACTTTGATATATATGTACATATTTGTATAGGTTCGTGAATTGACCAGTGGCAAAGTCTTACTTCCCGACGAAGTAAAAATTTGTGAAAGTGAGTTATAGTCCCACTTTTAAAATCTAATATTTTGGGATGAGAATACATGCAGTTTTATAAATGTTTTACGAAATAGACACAAGTAATTGAAACTACATTATATGGGTGAATGATCGAAGCCGAATATGCCCCTTTTGCTTGGTAACCAAAGAATTAGTAAACCGATCTACTAATTGACGTGAATCCTAAAGATAGATCTATTGGGCCTAACGAACCCCATCCAAGTACCGGATGATTTAGTACTTCGAATTCGTTTATATCATGTCCGAAGGATTTCCCGGAATGATAGGGGATATTCTTATATGCATCTTATTAATGTCGGTTACCAGGTATTCACCATATGAATGATTTTTATCTCTATGTATGGGATGTATATTGAAATATGAAATCTTGTGGTCTATTATTGCGATTTGATAAATATATAGGTTAAACCTATAACTCACCAACATTTTTGTTGATGTATTAAGCATGTTTATTCTCAGGTGATTATACAGAGCTTCCGCTGTTGCATACTAAAATAAGGACAAGATTTGGAGTCCATGCTTGTATGATATTGTGTAAAAACTGCATTCAAGAAACTTATTTTTGATGGAATATATTCTTATTGTAAACCATTATGTAATGGTCGTGTGTAAACAGTATATTTTAGATTATCATTATTTGATAATCTACGTAATGCTTTTAAACCTTTATCGATAAAATAAAGGTTATGCTTGTTTTAAAAAATGAATGCAGTCTTTGAAAAACGTCTCATATAGAGGTCAAAACCTCGCGACGAAATCAATTAATATGGAACGTTAATAATCAATATGAACGGGACATTTCAGTTGGTATCTGAGCGTTGGTCTTAGAGAATCAGAAATTTGCATTAGTGTGTCTTATCGAGTTTGTTAGGATACATTAGTGAGTCTGGACTTCGACCGTGTTTTCTTTAAAAAAATGATTGCTTAACACTTTTGTTGGAAACTATATATTATTAACATGTAAATATTATGTGATATATTAACCTCTTAATGTGTTTGATATTGTGTGATAGATGTCTACCTCTAGTACAAATCCCATTGATTCACCTAATAATAATGAAGAGTCGAGTATATTTTGGGAAGATTCACAAATTCCCGAAGAGGAACCGGAAGAGGAGGAACCGGAAGAAGAGGAACCAGAAGAGGATGAATCAGAAGAGGAGGAACCAGAAGAAGAAGAGGTTCCGAAGGAAGAAATAGTGATACCTACAGTAAATCGTTTAAATAAAAGAAAATTCTCAACCAACGGACCAAAGTTAAAAATGGTCAATGGTGTTTCTGCCGAGGAAGCAAAATATTGGGAAGATTACCAATTTTCCGATGAATCGGATCCCGATGAGGATTCCGATGATGTTATAGAAATCACCTCGACCCAATTTAATATAGCAAAAGAAAATAATAAGGGAAAAGGTATAAAAATAGAGAAACCCGATTCCAACCCTGATGAGCTTTATATGTATCGGCAACATCCGTATTTCCTAAAGTAATAACCCGGGAACCTCTAAACCACCAGGTTTTTCTAAACCATTGTGGAAAACGACGCCTCGTATTAGAGGAACACCATATATCCCTGGAAAATTAGGAAAGCGAACCAAGTCCGAAGAAGAAGAAACCAGTTATCAGATTAGGGAGTTGTAATCATGTTGTGTATTATATGTATTATAGTGTGCTTGTACTTTTATGTTCTATGTAAAAATTGCTTGTATTGTTTGTTAATTATCTTTTATGAATCTAATCCTTGTCTATTTTACAGTATAAAAACAAAATGGACGTTAAGGGTAGACAACCGAATATTTTAGAAGACCTACCAGAGGATATGATTGAGGAAATCTTGTCTAGAGTCAGTCAGAGTTCATCAGCACATTTAGTTATGGCGAAATTAACTTGTCAAACATTTGAAAGACTTTCCAGAAATGCCTTAGTTTATAAAAGGCTTTCCTTTGATAGGTGGGGTATATCACATTGGGGAGACCGTAAGTTACGCCGTGTTTTCTTTAAAGCATTAAATGTGGGGAACCCAAATGCAATTTGTGACGATCGCTCAAATCCATATGGACGAACACGTCATTCATCGATTTCATTACGAGGTATTTGACCTCTATATGATACGTTTTATAAACATTGCATTCTTTTGAAAAGGCACACCATAAATGAATATTTAAATCAAAGGTTTTTGACATCTGATGATTTCTACATATAGACAATCAACGTAATATAATAGTTTACAATAATACTTCCGTTGATAATGCAGTCAAAATAAGATAGATGGTGATGATTTGTGAATGCAACGTTTTCTTGAATAAATCATGTATGCACATATCTTGTATATCATATAAGCAAACAGCGGAAGACTTCTAGGAACCTGAGAATAAACATGCTTAAAAGTGTCAACACAAAGGTTGATGAGATCATAGTTTTAATGTTGCGCATAATCTGTATATAAAGGTGGATCACAAGATTTCAGTTGTTTCATCCAGAAATGTTTATCAAAATATTCTACGAAATTGAGCAACCTGGTAACTAAACTTAATGTATATATAATTTATACCCTTTGTATAATCATCTTAATAATACACGCAAACCAACGTGTACGCTTCTCAAATAGCATACGTCCGTTAAAAGGTTAGTGCTCTAGCTCGGACGGGGATATCAAGCCCTATGGATCCATATACTACTACTCGCGCCCACCAGTTCTTATAACTGGCAGTTACTAGTTACCAAAGCTAAGGGATTTTCAGTTCAAACTCAGTGTAGAATTTAGTATGTACTTGTATCCATTGTGTTTAAAATAAAGTGCATGTATTCTCAGCCCAAAAATATATATTGCAAAAGTAATTAAAAAGGGAGCAAATGAAACTCACCTTAGCAGCATATAAAGTCGTTCACCAAAATGTGACCGAAACTCAGATTACCAAATAACCGTAGATCTCAACCTAGAAAACATATGTTGGTCAATAAATGTCTATCAAGCTAGGTCATGTCATAGTGTATCACAATTCTAATGCTCGAGATCGACATACAAAAGTTATCCAAAGTCGTTTCAAAAAGTCAATCTGATTCAATACTATAGTTTTTATAAGGCTTTAAAATATGATAAAATAATCAATTTTGACAATTGTTCAACAAAACAAGACGTGCCTTATATAAGGATTCATTTACTCGGCTAATAATATTCAAAAATCCAATTTATCAATCTTATAAATAAGTTCTTTAAGTATCAATTGCGAATTCAAAAGTAATTCCAATTAACGTCAATCATAATTCAGTTGACCATATCTTTTAATTCGTTCATCGAAATTACGCGATTTCTATATGAAAATTTATTGATTTTTCGCCAGCTTTCCAAAAACATGCATATCATATACCTTTTATCAGTAATATATGTATTTAATTCGTGATTCATCATAAACTGTTTAACGAGAAAATTTAGCATACAAGCATGCATAAATACATATACTCGAGCACTAGACATGGATACACAATTAATATATAAAAGATAAGATATAAATACTTACGTATCAATATTGTGATTCAATATTGCAGAAAAGTACGTAGACGCAACGGAGATGTTAAATACTAGTTTGACTTGCGAACAATACTCACGAACATTACCCATAACCTCCATAGTTATAACCCATAGTTTCCCTAGTTCTATCCCGCTCAGAAGGCTTGTTTGAAAATAATTCGCTCATGACCTCGTCGTAGTATTTTATGTATAATAATACTAATAATAATACTCCTAACTCTAAGATTAATAATAATATTAATAATAATAATATAAATAATAAATATAAAATATAATACGGAGTAATATAGATATTAATATGTGTGTGTGTGTTGAGCAAACTGGCCAATTTATAGAATGTTTCTGAATTCTGACTGCCATGCGATCGCATGGGTTTTATGCCTATTTCTCATGCGGTCGCAGGACCCCAAAATCCAGCTCACAATTTTTTTGTTTTCTTGTTTGTCGACATATTATTATATATATATATATAATATATATAATTTATATTAATTATATATATATATTATATTATATTCTTGTGCATAGTTGACTTGTAATTTTAGGTCTGTTGACTCGTACGTTGATACTCGACTCGTGTACCACTTTCGGTTTTTCGAACGCACTTACGTACGTTTAGAAAACTAGTCTTTTAGGTTACGCGACGTGTACCCTTATTAATAATTTGACTTAATCATCAATAAATTACCTTATAAAAAAATGTAACTTATAAAATTGAGCGTTGTGGTCATTTGCTTCTATAAATCAGTGACTCGTTGTTTATCAAAATATATTATTTTAAATCAGGACATTTTTTGACTAAGTTAATATTATATTTTTGTAATATATATATATATATATATATATATATATATATATATATATATATATATATATATATATATATATATATATATATATATATATATATACGTATATTTTCCAATCCAATTATAATGGTTCGTAAATCGTCAGGGTTTGGTCAAGGTTAAATGAATGTATGAATACAGTTTACACTTCTTGAGATTCAACTTAACAAACTTTGCTTATCGTGTCAGAATAATATAAAGATAAAGTTTAAATTTGGTCAGAAATTTCCGGGTTGTCACAGTACCTACCCGTTAAAGAAATTTCGTCCCGAAATTTGATTGAGATGGTCATGGCTGACAATAAATACGTTTTCATGATGCTTGCGAGCTGAAAATTAAAGTTTTATCATCAGCGAGTAATATAGATAAAACAATTTGGTTACGCGAAGAGTATAAATGAAGTTATCACAAAGGAGTGAAATGAGTAGGTAAAATTTCGTCATATCTTTTGACGTAGACAGGTTGATTTCCAGAGTTCAAGAGATTTGGAGAAGGTCTTAGTAATAAGATTTGATTCTACGGAAATAAAGGAAATTAGGATCCGCTTTAAATGCGATCATCTGTTTTGATTACTCTGTCGAATATTTCACTATAAATCCACCCCCTTCGTTTCCTTACTTTTACCATTCCTATACTCAATTCCCAAATTCAAAAGATTGTGAAAATGCTTAATCCAGTTCTGATCCTTGTCCTTATCCTTACTATCGCAACAATTATTCTCCTTTTCCAACTTCCGTCAGAGGAATCTGCTTACTTCTACTTTGCCCTTGGGGTTATAGTGCTTTTAATTCTCCAGTTTCTTTATGTTGCGATAAACATTGATATACACGGTTTGTAATTTATGTGTTGTTATCGGGCTTTATATTCTCCCTTATATTTCAAAGTAGCTGCTTCTGTCTTCTATAATTATTGTCATTCCCAGTTAATGCTCTCTTTTATTTGCTGCGATTTATACCCCAATTTCTATTTTGGAGTTTTGTGCCTTCGTTTCTTCTTCTTGTGACTAAGCATTGCTTGTAATGGTCCAGAATTCGCAGATATGAATTTCGGAATGAACATTGTTAATGTTCTAAGAAGAAAATGGTAATGGCACGATCTTGATTTGTTAAATTACCAGAATACCTTGGAAAAGACCGAATCATCAAGAAATATTTTCTTGACATTTTAGAGATTAAATAGAATACAAGAGTCGTATGACATAGCACATGATGACGTTATGATATGTGAATCATCACGTTCCATTTAGAAACTCAGCATGAATTACTGTAATATAATCACGTTGATCAAGTGTTATTATATTATACTAACTCATGCTTCAGTTCCCAACACTGCTTCAATAACATTTAAGTTCAAACTTTTCAGATTTTAGAAACTAAAACAGTTTTCTTTCTGATGTAACACTGATATCGAGAAGAGATAAATGATTTCAGATAAGAATAGTTATGAAAATATCTTCAGAAATATCGAGGATATTTATAATGAAAGATACGATGATATCTTAGAATTTCTAATATCGAAAGATGATAAAGAAGATTTGTCCGTAAAGGTTTAGAGTCAGGAGCAATTATTCATTAATGACTTCAGCATATACTGAATCATTTGGATTTTTTGAAGGCAGGTTTAGTCTTTGTGATTTATCCACAGCCTCCTTCATACTTTAATCCGTTTTTCAGTTCCAAACTTTCTCTTTTTCTGAGCTTTGCCAGCACACTATTCTTTATTATCAACTTTTTACTGTTAAGGTCGTTTACAGTTTTTGCTGCTTCATCAGCTTTTTCAACATTCAGAGTATTGATTCGTAGACTGGTTGCTTTTCAGATTTTCAGAATGAAAGCTCATAATTCTAAGAGATGAATGTTATATGTATACATATGATGTTCTAGTACAGTTTTGAATTCAAAGTATGGCATTTGAAAGATGTAAGAATCTAAGAGTGATGTTTTCTGTTAAATCTGGGCTTGGATTCTGATTTTTCAAAATCAGAATATGTAATCAAATTTGGATGCGAATGGTTGTTTTGATTTCTATGAAAGAATGTATATCGTTGTGAAAGTAGTGAGTATAGTTGATGATTTGCTGAATCAGAATCGAAGAATGTAATATATTAATTGTGAATTTATATATCTTTCGGGTATTACCTACCCGTTAAAACTTTCACAAGTAATATTTTGTACCAGAAAATTTTATTACAGTCTTTATGAAAATATATGTATGTATATTTTCTTCAGATGTATTACAGATTTAATGAGTTAATATCATATTAAGCTCATTTGATTTTCGGCTGGATTAGAAATGAATAATCTCTAAAACATTAAAGATTTAATAATCTTCACTGAGTATTTCACTAATGTAATCAATACTTCGTTATTCAGTTTTATTGATATTTCCTCAGTGAATCATGTTGGTGCTCATGGAACTCTTGCTAACTTC
The DNA here is from genome assembly GCF_046630445.1 of Rutidosis leptorrhynchoides. Taxonomy (NCBI): domain Eukaryota; kingdom Viridiplantae; phylum Streptophyta; class Magnoliopsida; order Asterales; family Asteraceae; genus Rutidosis; species Rutidosis leptorrhynchoides. The sequence continues at coordinate 644,882,856 of NC_092336.1, forward strand.
GCAAGGTACGAATGATGTTTTCTAGAAAGTTTCGAATACATCGAAGATGAAAGTATAAAATCAAACATATAATTAAATAATATACTTAGTTTATTATGAAATGGAATTCATTGAGTTGAAACAGAGATTGTAGTTAACAATGGTTAAGTCGTTAACGAAGGATGTACATCATAGCATATTAGTAATATGAATTAACCGAGTAGTATTTACTCTTTTTCAATTCATACATAATAGCTTAGTACGAAAAGATTTATGATGGTTTTAAAATTTATATATATAAGATATACATATAAATTCTTTAGAGGAATTGAGTTATTACTTCATAACTCATTGATACAATATACTCGTTGTTGACTCGTAATGATGTCCATGGTGCTTTCTTGAACTGGCGGAGCTTGTGATGTTAGAGGCGATGTTGACATCACTGACTGTGCTGGTGAGGCTAAGGGTACTGTTGATGCTGTTGGTAAAACAACTCTAGCTTGTAAATCGTGCACCATTCCGGTCAGGGTTTCTACTCTTCCTTCTATCATTTCGGTCCACTTATCTGATTTACGGTTACGACTGGAATACATTATCTCTAAGACTTTAGAGATTACATATTCGCCGCAGAATATTTCTCCAATGAAGTTATGAATCAATACTTCATCGGTTATTGTTGTTGGTACTCCTTGGTATCTATGGTGCGTATGACGTTGATGTTCAAGGTACATATTGTGATGTTGTGGTGCGGATGTTGTTGGTGGTGGTAATGGTACTGTTGGTGTTGTTGTCAGTGGTACTGTTGATGCCGGTGATTCTGCTGATGCTTGTAACCTTTGCACCATATTCTCCAAAGCCACTACCCGAGCGCGAAGCTCGTTGACTTCTTCTACTACACCGAGATGATTGGCGGTTCGGACGAGCGGATGAATAAGATCCAGAATTTGAGAGAGTATATGATCATGACGAGATACTCTGGAAATGAGAGAGAAAATGGTGCTTCGGATATGTTCACCGGTAAATGCTTCAGGTTCTTCGCCAAGAGGGCAATGTGGTGGATGAAAGGGATCACCTTCTTCTTGTCTCCAGTGACTAAGTAGGCTATGAACCCATCCCCAATTCATCTAGAATAGATGATGGCTAATTGGTTGATCCATTCCGGTTACACTGTCTTCGGAGTTCGGGTGAATATCCATATCGGAATAGCTGTCGGAGTTTAAGGAATTTGAACTAGATACGTGATCCATCTTGTATAATTAGAGGGATGATTTTTGATATGAAATAGATTATAGAATTTAGATTGGTACTCTTCAACACATAATTTACATATGTATATATAATACCAAAATCCCGTAAATTACGGAGAAATTTTCGGAAGATGTCAGGAAAAGTTTACAGTAACAGATATGATAAGATATGAATTTTGTCGGTACACTATCTATGCAGTAAATGCAGTAAGACATGTCTAGACTTAGGAATGATAAGCATGTAATTTTCGATAAGAAATGATAAGCAAAACTTTTGACATGCAGACACAGTCGAAGTCCAGACTTACTAATGCATCCTAACAACTATCAGTTAGACACACTTATACAAGACGTGGTTCGCTAGGACCAACGCTCTGATACCAACTGTGACGATCGCTCCAAATCCATATGGACGAACACGTCATTCATCGATTTTATTGCGAGGTATTTGACCTCTATATGATACGTTTTATAAACATTGCATTCTTTTGAAAAGGCACACCATAAATGAATATTTAAATCAAAGGTTTTCGACATCTGATGATTTCTACATATAGACAATCAACGTAATATAATAGTTTACAATAATACTTTCGTTGATAATGCAGTCAAAATAAGATAGATGTGAAATGTCCCGTTCTTATTGATTAAAAACGTTCCATATTAATTGATTTCGTTGCGAGGTTTTGACCTCTATATGAGACGTTTTTCAAAGACTGCCTTCATTTTTAAAACAAACCATAACCTTTATTTCATAAATAAAGGTTTAAAAAGCTTTACGTAGATTATCAAATAATGATAATCTAAAATATCCTGTTTAAACACGACCATTACATAATGGTTTACAATACAAATATGTTACATCGAAATCAGTTTCTTGAATGCAGTTTTTACACAATATCATACAAACATGGACTCCAAATCTTGTCCTTATTTTAGTATGCAACAGCGAAAGCTCTTAGTATTCACCTGAGAATAAACATGCTTTAAACGTTAACAAAAATGTTGGTGAGTTATAGGTTTAACCTATATATATCAAATCGTAACAATAGACCACAAGATTTCATATTTCAATACACATCCCATACATAGAGATAAAAATCATTCATATGGTGAACACCTAGTAACCGACATTAACAAGATGCATATATAAGAATATCCCCATCATTCCGGGACACCCTTCGGATATGATATAAATTTCGAAGTACTAAAGCATCTGGTACTTTGGATGGGGTTTGTTAGGCCCAATAGATCTATCTTTAGGATTCGCGTCAATTAGGGTGTCTGTTCCCTAATTCTTAGATTACCAGACTTAATAAAAAGGGGCATATTCGATTTCGATAATTCAACCATAGAATGTAGTTTCACGTACTTGTGTCTATTTTGTAAATCATTTATAAAACCTGCATGTATTCTCATCCCAAAAATATCAGATTTTAAAAGTGGGACTATAACTCACTTTCACAGATTTTTACTTCGTCGGGAAGTAAGACTTGGCAACTGGTTGATTCACGAACCTATAACAATATATACATATATATCAAAGTATGTTCAAAATATATTTACAACACTTTTAATATATTTTGATGTTTTAAGTTTATTAAGTCAGCTGTCCTCGTTAGTAACCTACAACTAGTTGTCCACAGTTAGATGTACAGAAATAAATCGATAAATATTATCTTGAATCAATCCACGACCCAGTGTATACGTATCTCAGTATTGATCACAACTCAAACTATATATATTTTGGAATCAACCTCAACCCTGTATAGCTAACTCCAACATTCACATATAGAGTGTCTATGGTTGTTCCGAAATATATATAGATATGTCGACATGATAGGTCGAAACATTGTATACGTGTCTATGGTATCTCAAGATTACATAATATACAATACAAGTTGATTAAGTTATGGTTGGAATAGATTTGTTACCAATTTTCACGTAGCTAAAATGAGAAAAATTATCCAATCTTGTTTTACCCATAACTTCTTCACTTTAAATCCGTTTTGAGTGAATCAAATTGCTTTGGTTTCATATTGAACTCTATTTTATGAATCTAAATAGAAAAATTATAGGTTTATAGTCGGAAAAATAAGTTACAAGTCGTTTTTGTAAAGGTAGTCATTTTAGTCGAAAGAACGACGTCTAGATGACCATTTTAGAAAACATACTTCCACTTTGAGTTTAACTATAATTTTTGGATATAGTTTCATGTTCATAATAAAAATCATTTTCCCAGAATAACAACTTTTAAATCAAAGTTTATCATAGTTTTTAATTAACTAACCCAAAACAGCCCGCGGTGTTACTACGACGGCGTAAATCCGGTTTTACGGTGTTTTTCGTGTTTCCAGGTTTTAAATCATTTAGTTAGCATATCATATAGATATAGAACATGTGTTTAGTTGATTTTAAAAGTCAAGTTAGAAGGATTAACTTTTATTTGCGAACAAGTTTAGAATTAACTAAACTATGTTCTAGTGATTATAAGTTTAAACCTTCGAATAAGATAGCTTTATATGTATGAATCGAATGATGTTATGAACATCATTACTACCTAAAGTTCCTTGGATAATCCTACTAGAAATGAGAAAAATAGATCTAGCTTCAAAGGATCCTTGGATGGCTTGAAAGTTCTTGAAGCAGAATCATGACACGAAAACAATTTCAAGTAAGATTTCCACTCGAAATAAGATTGTTATAGTTATAGAAATTGAATTAAAGTTTGAATATGATTATTACCTTGTATTAGAAAGATAACCTACTGTAAGTAACAAAGGTTTCTTGATCTTGGATGATTACTTGGAATGGATTTAGAAAACTTGGAAGTAAACTTGCAATCTTGGAAGTATTCTTGATTTTATGAAACTAGAACTTTTGAATTTATGAAGAACACTTAGAACTTGAAGATAGAACTTGAGAGAGATCAATTAGATGAATAAAATTGAAGAATGAAAGTGTTTGTAGGTGTTTTTGGTCATTGGTGTATGGATTAGATATAAAGGATATGTAATTTTGTTTTCATGTAAATAAGTCATGAATGATTACTCATATTTTTGTAATTTTATGAGATATTTTATGCTAGTTGCCAAATTATGGTTCCCAAATGTGTTAGATGACTCACATGGGCTGCTAAGAGCTGATCATTGGAGTGTAGATACCAATAGTACATACATCTAAAAGCTGTGTATTGTACGAGTACGAATACGGGTGCATACGAGTAGAATTGTTGATGAAACTGAACGAGGATGTAATTATAAGAATTTTTGTTAAGTAGAAGTATTTTTATAAGTGTCTTGAAGTCTTTCAAAAGTGTATGAATACATATTAAAACACTACATGTATATACATTTTAACTGAGTCGTTAAGTCATCGTTAGTCGTTACATGTAAATGTTGTTTTGAAACCTTTAGGTTAACGATCTTGTTGAATGTTGTTAACCCATTATTTATTATAACAAATGAGATGTTAAATTATTATATTATCATGATATTATGATATATAATATATCTTAGTATGATATATATACAGTTAAATGTCATTACAATGATAATCGTTACATATATGTCTCGTTTCGAAATCATTAAGTTAGTAGTCTTATTTTTACGTATGTATTTCATTGTTAATACACTTAATAATATATTTACTTATCATTTAACATAATTAACCAAGTGTATCAATATCTTAAAATGATTCATATGTACCTAGTAAGACGTTGTTATAACGATAATCGTTATATATATCGTTTTCGAGTTTCTTAAATTAATAGTCTCATTTTTATGTATATAACTCATTGTTAAAATACCTAATGAGATACATACTTATAATAAAATCATGTTAACTATATATATAACCATATATATGTCATCGTATAGTTTTTACAAGTTTTAACGTTCGTGAATCACCGGTCAACTTGGGTGGTCAATTGTCTATATGAAACCTATTTCAAATAATCAACTCTTAACAAGTTTGATTGCTTAACATGTTGGAAACACTTAATCATGTAAATAACAATTTCATTTAATATATATATATAAACATGGAAAAGTTTGGGTCACTACAGTACCTACCCGTTAAATAAATTTCGTCCCGAAATTTTAAGCAGTTGGAGGTGTTGACGTATCTTCTGGAAATAAATGCGGGTATTTCTTCTTCATCTGATCTTCACGCTCCCAGGTGAACTCGGGTCCTCTACGAGCATTCCATCGAACCTTAACAATCGGTATCTTGTTTTGTTTAAGTCTCTTAACCTCACGATCCATTATTTCGACGGGTTCTTCAATGAATTGAAGTTTTTCATTGATTTGGATTTCGTCCAACGGAATAGTGAGATCTTCTTTAGCAAAACATTTCTTCAAAGTTGAGACGTGGAAAGTGTTATGTATAGCCGCGAGTTGTTGAGGTAGCTCAAGTTGGTAAGCTACTGGTCCGACACGATCTATAATCTTGAATGGTCCAATGTACCTTAGATTTAGTTTCCCCCTTTTACCAAATCGAACAACGCCTTTCCAAGGTGAAACCATAAGCATGACCATTTCTCCCATTTCAAACACTATATCTTTTCTTTTACTGTCCGCGTAGCTCTTTTGTCGACTCTGGGCGGTTTTCAATCTTTGTTGAATTTGGATGATTTTCTCGGTAGTTTCTTGTATTATCTCTGGACCCGTAATCTGTCTATCCCCCACTTCAGTCCCACAAATCGGAGACCTGCACTTTCTACCATAAAGTGCCTCAAACGGCGCCAACTCAATACTAGAATGATAACTGTTATTGTAGGAAAATTCTGCTAACGGTAGGTGTCGATCCCAACTGTTTCCGAAATCAATAACACATGCTCGTCGCATGTCTTCAAGCGTTTGTATCGTCCTTTTGCTCTGCCCATCAGTTTGTGGATGATAGGCAGTACTCATGTCTAGACGAGTTCCTAATGCTTGCTGTAATGTCTGCCAGAATCTTGAAATAAATCTGCCATCCCTATCAGAGATAATAGAGATTGGTATTCCATGTCTGGAGACGACTTCCCTCAAATACATTCGTGCTAACTTATCCATCTTGTCATCTTCTCTTATTGGCAGGAAGTGTGCTGATTTGGTGAGACGATCAACTATTACCCAAATAGTATCAAGACCACTTGCAGTCCTTGGCAATTTCGTGATGAAATCCATGGTAATGTTTTCCCATTTCCATTCCGGGATTTCGGGTTGTTGAAGTAGGCCTGATGGTTTCTGATGCTCAGCTTTGACCTTAGAACACGTCAAACATTCTCCTACGTATTTAGCAACATCGGCTTTCATACCTGGCCACCAAAAATGTTTCTTAAGATTCTTGTACATCTTCCCCATTCCAGGATGTATTGAGTATCTGGTATTATGAGCTTCTCTAAGTACCATTTCTCTCATATCTCCAAATTTTGGTACCCAAATTCTTTCAGCCCTATACCGGGTTCCGTCTTCCCGAATATTAAGATGCTTCTCCGATCCTTTGGGTATTTCATCCTTTAAATTTCCCTCTTTTAAAACTCCTTGTTGCGCCTCCTTTATTTGAGTAGTAAGGTTAGTGTGAATCATTATATTCATAGATTTTACTCGAATGGGTTCTCTGTCCTTCCTGCTCAAGGCGTTGGCTACCACATTTGCCTTCCCCGAGTGGTAACGAATCTCAAAGTTGTAATCATTCAACAATTCAATCCACCTACGCTGCCTCATATTCAGTTGTTTCTGATTAAATATGTGTTGAAGACTTTTGTGGTCGGTATATATAATACTTTTGACCCCATATAAGTAGTGCCTCCAAGTCTTTAATGCAAAAACAACCTCGCCTAATTCCAAATCATGCGTCGTATAATTTTTCTCGTGAATCTTCAATTGTCTAGACGCATAAGCAATCACCTTCGTTCGTTGCATTAATACACAACCGAGACCTTGCTTTGATGCGTCACAATAAATCACAAAATCATCATTCCCTTCAGGCAATGACAATATAGGTGCTGTAGTTAGCTTTTTCTTCAATAACTGAAACGCTTTCTCTTGTTCCTCCTTCCATTCAAATTTCTTCCCTTTATGCGTTAATGCAGTCAAGGGTTTTGCTATTCTGGAAAAGTCTTGGATGAACCTTCTGTAGTAACCAGCTAGTCCTAAAAACTGGCGTATGTGTTTCGGAGTTTTCGGGGTTTCCCACTTTTCAACAGTTTCTATCTTTGCCGGATCCACCTTAATACCTTTTTTGTTCACTATGTGACCGAGGAATTGAACTTCTTCCAACCAAAATGCACACTTTGAAAATTTAGCGTACAATTCTTCCTTTCTCAATACTTCTAACACCTTTCTCAAATGTTCACCGTGTTCTTGGTCATTCTTTGAGTAAATAAGTATGTCATCAATGAAAACAATGACAAACTTGTCAAGGTATGGTCCACACACTCGGTTCATAAGGTCCATGAACACAGCTGGTGCATTAGTTAAACCACATGGCATGACCATAAACTCGTAATGACCGTAACGTGTTCTGAAAGTAGTCTTTGGAATATCATCTTCTTTCACCCGCATTTGATGATACCCGGAACGTAAGTTAATCTTTGAATAAACAGACGAGCCTTGTATTTGATCAAATAAGTCGTCGATTCTCGGTAGTGAGTAGCGGTTCTTGATGGTAAGTTTGTTCAACTCTCGGTAGTCGATACACAACCTGAATGTACCATCTTTCTTCTTGACAAACAAAACAGGAGCTCCCCACGGTGATGTGCTTGGTCGAATGAAACCACGCTCTAAAAATTCTTGTAATTGGATTTGCAGTTTTTTCATCTCGCTGGGTGCGAGTCTGTAAGGAGCACGAGCTATTGGTGCAGCTCCTGGTACAAGATCTATTTGAAATTCAACGGATCGATGTGGGGGTAATCCCGGTAATTCTTTCGGAAATACATCGGAAAATTCTTTTGCAACGGGAACATCATTGATGCTCTTTTCTTCAGTTTGTACTTTCTCGACGTGTGCTAGAACAGCATAGCAACCTTTTCTTATTAGTTTTTGTGCCTTCAAATTACTAATAAGATGTAGCTTCGTGTTGCCCTTTTCTCCGTACACCATTAAGGGTTTTCCTTTTTCTCGTATAATGCGAATTGCATTTTTGTAACAAACGATCTCTATTTTCACTTCTTTCAACCAGTCCATACTGATTATCACATCAAAACTCCCTAACTCTACTGGTATCAAGTCAATCTTAAATGTTTCGCTAACCAGTTTAATTTCTCGATTGCGACATATATTATCTGCTGAAATTAATTTACCATTTGCTAATTCGAGTAAAAATTTACTATCCAAAGGCGTCAATGGACAACTTAATTTAGCACAAAAATCTCTACTCATATAGCTTCTATCCGCACCCGAATGAAATAAAACGTAAGCAGATTTATTGTCAATAAGAAACGTACCCGTAACAAGCTCCGGGTCTTCCTGTGCCTCTGCCGCATTAATATTGAAAACTCTTCCGCGGCCTTGTCCATTCGTTTTCTCCTGGTTCGGGCAATTTCTAATAATGTGGCCCGGTTTTCCACATTTATAACAAACTACATTGGCATAACTTGCTCCGACACTACTTGCTCCGCCATTACTCGTTCCGACACCATTTATTCCTTTCGTTCTGTTAACCCCTGGTCCGTAGACCTCACACTTCGCCGCGCTATGACCATTTCTTTTACACTTGTTGCAAAATTTGGTGCAGAACCCCGAGTGATACTTTTCACACCTTTGGCATAGCTGCTTCTGATTGTTGTTGTTGTTGCGGTTGTTATTGTTATTGGGATGATTGTTGTAGTTGCTGTTGTTATTGTTGTTGTTGTTGTTGGGCCGTTTGTTGTAGTTGCGATTGATGTTGCGATTGTTAGGATAGTTGTTGCGATTATTGCTGTAATTGCTGTTGTTGTTGTATTGGTGATTCTTTTCACCGTTTTCCTTCCACTTTCTTTTGACTTGCTTCACATTGGCCTCTTCAGCCATCTGTTCTTTAATTCTTTCCTCAATCTGGTTCACTAGTTTGTGAGCCATTCTACATGCCTGTTGTATGGAGGCGGGCTCGTGTGAACTTATATCTTCTTGGATTCTTTCCGTTAATCCTTTCACAAACGCGTCGATCTTCTCTTCCTCATCTTCGAACGCTCCCGGACACAATAGGCACAATTCTGTGAATCGTATTTCGTACGTGGTAATATCAAATCCTTGGGTTCGTAACCCTCTAAGTTCTGTCTTGAGCTTATTGATCTCGGTTCTGGGACGGTACTTCTCGTTCATCAAGTGCTTGAATGCTGACCACGGTAGTGCGTACGCATCATCTTGTCCCACTTGCTCTAGATAGGTATTCCACCATGTTAACGCAGAACCTGTGAAGGTATACGTAGCGTACTTCACTTTGTCCTCTTCAATTCACTTACTTATGGCAAACACCGATTCGACCTTCTCGGTCCACCGTTTCAATCCGATCGGTCCTTTGGTTCCATCAAATTCCAAAGGTTTGCAGGCAGTGAATTCTTTGTAGGTGCATCCTACACGATTTCATGTACTGCTAGATCCAAGGTTATTGTTGGTATGTAGCGCAGCCTGTACTGCGGCTATGTTTGAAGGTAGAAAAGTACGGAATTCCTCTTCATTCATATTCACGGTGTGTCGAGTAGTCGGTGCCATTTCCTTCAAAATAGTCAAATGGAACAAGTTAATCATACAGAATATTAAGAGTAGTTAATAGTATTTCGTAGCATAATATGAACTCATTTATAAAAGCTTTTTCTTCATATTAGCGTTTTATAAGTTTAAATTCGGGTAGTACCTACCCGTTAAGTTCATACTTAGTAGCTAATATACAATTCAACTACTACAATTCTATATGAAAAACTGATTATAATAATATTTTGCGTTCAAACTTTTATACAATATTTTACAAACTTACAATAACGCTTATTTTACATAAAGCATGAAATATAGCACACAATAACTTTGATACAAGATAGTTGTGAAGATAATTCTAGCTAGTACACAAGTCGTTCAGCAAAGGCAATAAAGACACGTAATTCATACGTCCAGAAACAAGTCATGCATTCTGGTTTTACTAGGACTACTTCCCATCCTTGGTCTTGTGGAACATAACCGTTATGGCTGTTGATAAGACAGCGTGTTGTAACGTCGTCAAAGGGACGAGGGTTACGTAATGACCAACAGTCTCGTAATAACCTAAAAACCTCATTTCTTACCCCAATTACCGACTCCGTCACTTGTGGGAACGTTTTGTTTAATAGCTGTAGCCCGATGTTCTTTTTCTCACTTTGGTGAGAAGCGAACATTACTAACCCGTAAGCATAGCATGCTTCTTTATGTTGCATGTTAGCCGCTTTTTCTAAATCATGAAGTCCTATATTCGGATACATTGAGTCAAAATAATTTCTTAACTCGTTGCGTAAAATAGCATTTGGGTTCCCCGCAATATATGCGTCAAAGTAAACACATCGTAACTTATGGGTTTCCCAATGTGATATCCCCCATCTTTCAAACGAAAGTCTCTTATAAACCAAGACATTCTTGGAACGTTCTTCGAATGTCTTACAAACTGATTTCGCCGTAAATAGTTGTGCCGAAGAATTCTGACCGACTCTAGACAAGATTTCATCAATCATGTCTCCGGGTAGGTCTCTTAAAATATTGGGTTGTCTATCCATTTTGTGTTTTTATACTGTAAAATAGACAAGAGTTAGATTCATAAAAAAAAAATACTTATTAATACAAGAAATTTTTACATATATCATAAAGCATAAGCACACTATATTACATATATTACACCACACGAATACAAATATCTTATTCCGACTCGCTCGTTTCTTCTTCTTCGGTTTTGGTTCGTTTTGCCAAGTTTCTAGGGATATATTATGTTCTCCTAATACGAGCTGTCGTTTTCCATAACGGTTTAGAAAAACCTGGTGGTTTAGAGGTTCCCGGGTCATTGTTACAACTTAAGGGCTTCGGGGGTAGACGATACATATAAAGTTCATCGGGGTTGGAATTAGATTTCTCTATTTTTATGCACTTTCCCTTATTATTTTCTTTTGCCTTTTTAAATTCAGTTGGGGTAATTTCTATAACATCATCAGAATTCTCGTCGGAATCCGATTCATCGGAGAATTGGTAATCCTTCCAATATTTTGCTTCCTTGGCGGAAACACCATTGACCATAATTAACCTTAGTCGGTTGGTTGAGGATTTTCTTTTACTTAACCATTTTATTATTTCCCCCACCGGTTCTATTTCCTCCTCCGGTTCCTCCTCTTCCGGTTCTGATTCTTCTTCCGGTTCTGATTCTTCTTCCAGTTCCTCTTCGGGAACTTGTGAATCGGTCCAATATATATTCGACTCTTCGTTATTATTAGGTGAGTCAATGGGATTTGTGCTAGAGGTAGACATCTATCACACAATATCAAACACGTTAAGAGATTAATATATCACATAATATATACATGTTAATAATATATAGTTTCCAACAAAAATATTAAGCAATCATTTTTAAAGAAAACACGGTCGAAGTCCAGACTCACTAATGCATCCTAACAAACTCGATGAGACACACTAATGCAAATTTTCTGGTTCTCTAAGACCAACGCTCGGATACCAACTGAAATGTCCCGTTCTTATTGATTAAAAACGTTCCATATTAATTGATTTCGTTGCGAGGTTTTGACCTCTATATGAGACGTTTTTCAAAGACTGCATTCATTTTTAAAACAAACCATAACCTTTATTTCATAAATAAAGGTTTAAAAAGCTTTACGTAGATTATCAAATAATGATAATCTAAAATATCCTGTTTACTCACGACCATTACATAATGGTTTACAATACAAATATGTTACATCGAAATCAGTTTCTTGAATGCAGTTTTTACACAATATCATACAAACATGGACTCCAAATCTTGTCCTTATTTTAGTATGCAACAGCGGAAGCTCTTAGTATTCACCTGAGAATAAACATGCTTTAAACATCAACAAAAATGTTGGTGAGTTATAGGTTTAACCTATATATATCAAATCGTAACAATAAACCACAAGATTTCATATTTCAATACACATCCCATACATAGAGATAAAAATCATTCATATGGTGAACACCTGGTAACCGACATTAACAAGATGCATACATAAGAATATCCCCATCAATCCGGGCCACCCTTCGGATATGATATAAATTTCGAAGTATTAAAGCATCCGGTACTTTGGATGGGGTTTGTTAGGCCCAATAGATCTATCTTTAGGATTCGCGTCAATTAGGGTGTCTGTTCCCTAATTCTTAGATTACCAGACTTAATAAAAAGGGGCATATTCGATTTCGATAATTCAACCATAGAATGTAGTTTCACGTACTTGTGTCTATTTTGTAAATCATTTATAAAACCTGCATGTATTCTCATCCCAAAAATATTAGATTTTAAAAGTGGGACTATAACTCACTTTCACAGATTTTTACTTCGTCGAGAAGTAAGACTTGGTCACTGGTTGATTCACGAACCTATAACAATATATACATATATATCAAAGTATGTTCAAAATATATTTACAACACTTTTAATATATTTTGATGTTTTAAGTTTATTAAGTCAGCTGTCCTCGTTAGTAACCTACAACTAGTTGTCCACAGTTAGATGTACAGAAATAAATCGATAAATATTATCTTGAATCAATCCACGACCCAGTGTATACGTATCTCAGTATTGATCACAAATCAAACTATATATATTTTGGAATCAACCTCAACCCTGTATAGCTAACTCCAACATTCACATATAGATTGTCTATGGTTGTTCCGAAATATATATAGATGTGTCAACATGATAGGTCGAAACATTGTATACGTGTCTATGGTATCTCAAGATTACATAATATACAATACAAGTTGATTAAGTTATGGTTGGAATAGATTTGTTACCAATTTTCAAGTAGCTAAAATGAGAAAAATTATCCAATCTTGTTTTACCCATAACTTCTTCATTTTAAATCCGTTTTGAGTGAATCAAATTGTTATGGTTTCAAATTGAACTCTATTTTATGAATCTAAATAGAAAAAGTATAGGTTTATTGTCGGAAAAATAAGTTACAAGTCGTTTTTGTAAAGGTAGTCATTTCAGTCGAAAGAACGACGTCTAGATGACCATTTTAGAAAACATACTTCCACTTTGAGTTTAACCATAATTTTTGGATATAGTTTCATGTTCATAATAAAAATCATTTTCCCAGAATAACAACTTTTAAATCAAAGTTTATCATAGTTTTTAATTAACTAACCCAAAACAGCCCGCGGTGTTACTACGACGGCGTAAATCCGGTTTTACGGTGTTTTTCGTGTTTCCAGGTTTTAAATCATTAAGTTAGCATATCATATAGATATATAACATGTGTTTAGTTGATTTTAAAAGTCAAGTTAGAAGGATTAACTTTTATTTGCGAACAAGTTTAGAATTAACTAAACTATATTCTAGTGATTACAAGTTTAAACCTTCGAATAAGATAGCTTTATATGTATGAATCGAATGATGTTATGAACATCATTACTACCTCAAGTTCCTTGGATAAACCTACTAGAAATGATAAAAATAGATCTAGCTTCAAAGGATCCTTGGATGGCTTGAAAGTTCTTGAAGCAGAATCATGACACGAAAACAATTTCAAGTAAGATTTCCACTCGAAATAAGATTGTTATAGTTATAGAAATTGAATTAAAGTTTGAATATGATTATTACCTTGTATTAGAAAGATAACCTACTGTAAGTAACAAAGGTTTCTTGATCTTAGATGATTACTTGGAATGGATTTAGAAAATTTGGAAGTAAACTTGCAATCTTGGAAGTATTCTTGATTTTATGAAACTAGAACTTTTGAATTTATGAAGAACACTTAGAACTTGAAGATAGAACTTGAGAGAGATCAATTATATGAAGAAAATTGAAGAATTAAAGTGTTTGTAGGTGTTTTTGGTCGTTGGTGTATGGATTAGATATAAAGGATATGTAATTTTGTTTTCATGTAAATAAGTCATGAATGATTACTCATATTTTTGTAATTTTATGAGATATTTTATGCTAGTTGCCAAATGATGGTTCCCACATGTGTTAGGTGACTCACATGGGCTGCTAAGAGCTGATCATTGGAGTGTATATACCAATAGTACATACATCTAAAAGCTGTGTATTGTACGAGTACGAATACGGGTGCATACGAGTAGAATTGTTGATGAAACTGAACGAGGATGTAATTGTAAGCATTTTTGTTAAGTAGAAGTATTTTGATAAGTGTCTTGAAGTCTTTCAAAAGTGTATGAATACATATTAAAACACTACATGTATATACATTTTAACTGAGTCGTTAAGTCATCGTTAGTCGTTACATGTAAATGTTGTTTTGAAACCTTTAGGTTAACGATCTTGTTGAATGTTGTTAACCCATTATTTATTATAACAAATGAGATGTTAAATTGTTATATTATCATGATATTATGATATATAATATATCTTAGTATGATATATATACAGTTAAATGTCGTTACAACGATAATCGTTACATATATGTCTCGTTTCGAAATCATTAAGTTAGTAGTCTTATTTTTACATATGTATTTCATTGTTAATACACTTAATAATATATTTACTTATCATTTAACATAATTAACCAAGTGTATCAATATCTTAACATGATTCATATGTACCTAGTAAGACGTTGTTATAACGATAATCGTTATATATATCGTTTTCGAGTTTCTTAAATTAATAGTCTCATTTTTATGTATATAACTCATTGTTAAAATACCTAATGGGATACATACTTATAATAAAATCATGTAAACTATATATATAACCATATATATGTCATCGTATAGTTTTTACAAGTTTTAACGTTCGTGAATCACCGGTCAACTTGGGTGGTCAATTGTCTATATGAAACCTATTTCAATTAATCAAGTCTTAACAAGTTTAATTGCTTAACATGTTGGAAACACTTAATAATGTAAATAACAATTTCATTTAATATATATATAAACATGGAAAAGTTCGGGTCACTACAAGATGGTGATGATTTGTGAATGCAACGTTTTCTCGAATAAAGCATGTATGACTCCATGCACATATCTTGTATATCATATAAGCAAACAGCGAAAGACTTCTAGGAACCTGAGAATAAACATGCTTAAAAGTGTCAACACAAAGGTTGGTGAGTTCATAGTTTTAATGTTGCGCATAATCTGTATATAAAGGTGGATCACAAGATTTCAGTTGTTTCATCCAGAAACGTTTAACAAAATATTCTACGAAATTGAGCACCCTGATAACTAAACTTAATGTATATATAATTTATACCCTTTGTATAATCATCTTAATAATACACGCAAACCAATGTGTACGCTTCTCAAATAGCATACGTCCGTTAAAAGGCTCGTGCTCTAGCTCGGACGGGGATATCAAGCCCTATGGATTCATATACTGCTACTCGCGCCCACCAGCTCTTATAACTGGCAGTTACTAGTTACCAAAGCTAAGGGATTTTCGGTTCAAACTCAGTGTAGAATTTAGTATGTACTTGTATCCATTGTGTTTAAAATAAAGTGCATGTATTCTCAGCCCAAAAATATATATTGCAAAAGCAATTAAAAAGGGAGAAAATGAAACTCACCTTAGCAGCATATAAAGTCGTTCACCAAAATGTGACCGAAACTCGGATTACCAAATAACCGTAGATCTCAACCTAGAGAACATATGTTGGTCAATAAATGTCTATCAAGCTAGGTCAGGTCATAGTGTATCACAATCCTAATGCTCGAGATCGAAATACAAAAGTTATCCAAAGTCGTTTCAAAAAGTCAATCTGATTCAATACTATAGTTTTTATAAGGCTTTAAAATATGATAAAATAATCAATTTTGACAATTTTTCAACAAAACAAGACGTGCCTTATATAAGGATTCATTTACTCGGCTAATAATATTCAAAAATCCAATTTATCAATCTTATAAATAAGTTGTTTAAGTATCAATTGCGGATTCAAAAGCAATTCCAATTAACATCAATCATAATTCAGTTGACCATATCTTTTAATTCGTTCATCGAAATTACGCGATTTCTATATGAAAAGTTATTGATTTTTCACCAGCTTTCCAAAAACATGCATATCATATACCTTTTATTAGTAATATATGTATTTAATTCGTGATTCATCATAAACTGTTTAACGAGGAAATTTAGCATACAAGCATGCATAAATACATATACTCGAGCACTAGACATGGATACACAATTAATATATAAAAGATAAGATATAAATGCTTACGTATCAATATTGTGATTCAATATTGCAGAAAAGTACGTAGACGCAACGGAGATGATAAATACTAGTTTGACTTGCGAACAATACTCACGAACATTACCCATAACCTCCATAGTTATAACCCATAGTTTCCCTAGTTGTATCCCGCTCGGAAGGCTTGTTTGAAAATAATTCGCTCATGACCTCGTCGTAGTATTTTATGTATAATAATACTAATAATAATACTCCTAACTATAAGATTAATAATAATATTAATCTTAATAATAATAATAATAATAATATAAATAATAAATATAAATAATAAATATAAAATATAATACGGAGTAATATAGATATTAATATGTGTGTATGTGTGTTGAGCAAACTGGCCAATTTATAGAATGTTTCTGAATTCTGACTGCCATGCGATCGCATGGGTTTTATGCCTATTTCTCATGCGGTCGCATGACCCCAAAATCCAGCTCACAATTTTTTTGTTTTCTTGTTTGTCGACATATTATTATATATAAAATATATATAATTTATATTAATTATATATATATTATATTATATTCTTGTACATAGTTGACTTGTAATTTTAGGTCCGTTGACTCGTACGTTGATAGTCGACTCGTGTACCACTTTCGGTTTTTTGAACGCACTTTCGTACGTTTAGAAAACTAGCCTTTTACGTTACGCGACGTGTACCCTTATTAATAATTTGACTTACTCATCAATAAATTACCTTATAAAAAATGTAACTTATAAAATTGAGCATTGTAGTCATTTGCTTCTATAAATCAGTGACTCGTTGTTTATCAAAATATATTATTTTAAATCAGGACGTTTTTTGACTAAGTTAATATTATATTTTTGTAAAATATATATATATATATATATATATATATATATATATATATATATATATATATATATATACGTATATTTTCCAATCCAATTATAATGGTTCGTGAATCGTCAGGGATTGGTCAAGGTTAAATGAATGTATGAATACAGTTTACACTTTTTGAGATTCAACTTAACAAACTTTGCTTATCGTGTCAGAATAATATAAAGATAAAGTTTAAATTTGGTCAGAAATTTTCGGGTTGTTACACAATTTTACGCTACGGGTTAAGAACCTATTTTGACTCAACATATCCCAACATAGGATTTCGCGAGTTAGAAAGAGCTTCTAACATGCAACATAAAGAAGCATGTTATACTTACGGGTTAGTGATGTTCGCTTCTTACCAAAGTGAGAGAAAGAATATCGGGTTACAACTTTTAAATAAAACATTTCCACAAGTGACGGATTCAGTAGTTGTGGTGAGAAACAAGGTTTTTAGATAATTACGGGGCTGTTGGACATTACGAAACCCTCGTCCTTTTGACGACATTACAACATGCTGCCTAGCCAATGGTCATAACGGTTATTTTCCATAAAACCAAGGATGAGAAGTCGTCTTAGTAAAACCAGAATGCATGACTTGTTTCTGGACTTATGAATTACGTGTCTTTATTTCTTTTGCTGAACAACTTGCGTATTAACTAGATTTATCTTCAAAATTGTCATGTATCAAAGTGTAATATATTTCATGTTATATGTAATATAGCGAAGTTGTAAGTTTGAAGAATATTTGTATGTGATATATTATTATAATCAGTTTTTCATATGGAATTGTAGTAGTTGAATTGTATATAAGCTACTAAGTATGAACTTAACGGGTAGGTAGTACCCGAATTTAAACTTATAAAACGCTAATATGAAGAAAAAGCTTTTATAAATAAGTTCATATTATGCTACGAAATACTATTGACTACTCTTAATATTCTGTATGATTAACTCGATTCAGTTGGCTATTTTGAAGGAAATGGCACCGACTACTCGACAAACCATGAATATGAGCGAAGAGGAATTTCGTACTTTTCTTGCTGCACACATAGCTGCAGTACAAGATGCGCTACATACCAACAATAACACTGAATCTAGCAATGCAGCTAACGGCGCAAGAAATCGTGTAGGATGCACCTACAAAGAATTCACTGCCTGCAAACCTTTAGAATTTGATGGAACCAAAGGACCAATTGGATTGAAACGGTGGACCAAGAAAGTCGAATCGGTGTTTGCCATAAGTAAGTGTACTGAAGAGGACAAAGTTAAGTACACTACGCATACCTTAACAGGTACTGCGTTAACGTGGTGGAACACCTATCTTGAACAGGTAGGACAAAATGCTGCTTACGCACTACCGTGGTCGGCATTCAAGCAATTGATAAACGAGCAGTACCGTCCTAGAAACGAAGTCAATAAACTCAAGGCAGAACTTAGAGAGTTACGAACACAAGGGTTCGACGTCACCACATATGAACGACGATTCACAGAGTTGTGCCTATTATGTTCGGGAGCATTCGCAGATGAAGAAGAGAAGATCGACGTGTTTGTAAAAGGGTTACCAGTAAGGATTCAAGAAGATGTGAGTTCACACGAGCCCGCTTCTATACAGAAGGCAAGTCGAATGGCTCATAAACTCATAAATCAGATTGAGGGATGAATTAAAGAGCAGGCGGCCGAAGAAGCCTACACGAAACAACTCAAGAGGAAGTGGGAGGAAAACGGTGACAAGAGTCACCAGTACAACAACAACAATTACAACAACAATCGCAACAACTATCCCAACAACCGCAACAACAATCGCAACAATAACTGCAATCCTAACAATAACTACAACAAACATCCCAACAACAACAACAACTACAACAACCGTTTCAACAACAATAACAATCCCAACAACAACCTCAATAACAACAACGGCAACAAAAACCAAAAATAGCCATGTCATAGGTGTGAAGAAAATCATCAGGGGTTTTGCATGACATTTTGCAACAGGTGTAAAAGAAATGGTCATAGCGCGATAAAGTGTGAGGTCTACGGACCAAAGTTTAACAGAACTAAAGGAACAAATAATGTCAGAACAAGTAATGCCGAAATGAATAGTGTCGTAGCAAGTAATACCAACACTGTTTGTTATAAATGTGGAAAACCGAGCCACATTATTAGAAATTGCCCGAATCTGGGGAATACTAATGGGCAGGGCCGTGGAAGTGTTTTCAATATTAATGCGGCAGAAGCACAGAAAGACCCGGAGCTTGTTACGGGTACGTTTCTTATTGACGATAAATCTGCTTATGTTTTATTTGATTCGGGTGTGGATAAAAGCTATATGAGTAGAGAATTTTGTGCTAAATTAAGTTGCCCATTGACGCCTATGGATAGTAAATTTTTACTCGAATTAGCAAACGGTAAATTAATTTCAGCAGATAATATATGTCGGGAGAGAGAAATTAAACTGGGGGATGAAACGTTTAAAATTGATTTAATACCAGCCGAGTTAGGGAGTTTTGATGTAATAATTGGCATGGACTGATTAAAAAAGGTGAGAGCAGAGATCGTTTGTTACAAAAATGCGATTCGCATTATGCGTGAAAAAGGAAAACCTTTAATGGTGTACGGAGAAAAGAGCAACGCGAAGTTAAATCTTATTAGTAGTTTGAAGGCGCAAAAACTAATAAGAAAAGGTTGTTACGTCATTCTAGCACACATCGAGGAAGTTAAACCTGAAGAAAAGAACATCAATGATGTTCCCGTCGCAAAAGAATTTCCCGATGTATTTCTGAAAGAATTACCGGGACTACCTCCGCATCGATCTGTTGAATTTTAGATAGATCTTGTACCAGGAGCTGCACCAATAGCTCGTGCTCCATACAGACTTGCACCCAGTGAGATGAAGGAACTCCAAAGCCAATTACAAGAACTTTTAGAGCGTGGTTTCATTCGACCAAGCACATCACCGTGGGGAGCTCCTGTTTTGTTTGTCAAGAAGAAGGATGGTACATTTAGGTCGTGTATCGACTACCGAGAGTTGAACAAACTTACCATTAAGAACCGCTACCCACTACCGAGAATCGACGACTTATTTGATCAACTACAAGGCTCATCGGTTTATTCGAAGATCGATTTACGTTTCGGGTATCATCAAATGCGGGTGAAGGAGGATGATATTCCAAAGACTGCTTTTAGGACGCGTTACGGTCATTATGAGTTTATGGTTATGCTGTTTGGTTTAACTAACATACCAGCTCTGTTCATGGACCTCATAAACCGAGTGTGTGGGCCATACCTTGACAAGTTTGTTATTGTTTTCATCGATGACATACTTATTTACTCAAAGAATAACCAAGAGCACGAAGAACATTTGAGAAAAGTGCTAGAGTTGTTAAGAAAGGAAAAACTGTAAGCTAAGGTTTCAAAGTGTGCATTTTGGTTGGAAGAAGTTCAATTCCTCGGTCACATAGTGAACAAAGAAGGTATTCAGGTGGATCCAGCAAAGATTGAAACCGTTGAAAAGTGGGAAACCCCGAAAACTCCGAAACACATACGCCAGTTTTTAGGACTAGCTGGTTACTACAGAAGGTTCATCCAAGACTTTTCCAGAATAGCAAAACCCTTAATTGCATTAACGCATAAAGGGAGGAAATTTGAATGGAATGATGAACAAGAAAAAGCGTTTCAATTGTTGAAGGAAAAGTTAACTACGGCACCTATATTGTCATTACCTGAAGGGAATGATGATTTTGTGATATATTGTGACGCCTCAAAGCAAGGTCTCGGTTGTGTATTAATGCAACGAACGAAAGTAATTGCTTATGTGTCTAGACAATTGAAGATTCACGAACAGAATTATACGACGCATGATTTGGAATTAGGCGCGGTTCTTTTTGCATTAAAGACTTGGAGGCACTACTTATATGGGGTCAAAAGTATTATATATACCGACCACAAAAGTCTTCAACACATATTTAATCAAAAACAACTGAACATGAGGCAGCGCAGGTGGATTGAATTGTTGAATGATTACGACTTTGAGATTCGTTACCACCCAGGGAAGGCAAACATCGTAGCCGAAGCCTTGAGCAGAAAGGACAGAGAACCCATTCGTGTAAAATCTATGAATATAATGATTCACACTAACCTTACTACTCAAATAAAGGAGGCGCAACAAAGAGTTTTAAAAGAGGGAAACTTAAAGGATGAAATACCCAAAGGATCAGAGAAACATCTTAATATTCGAGAAGACGGAACCCGGTATAGGGCTGAAAGAATTTGGGTACCAAAATTTGGAGATATGAGAGAAATGGTACTTAGAGAAGCTCATAAAACCAGATACTCAATACATCCTGGAACGAAGAAGATGTACAAGGATCTCAAGAAACATTTTTGGTGGCCAGGTATGAAAGCCGACGTTGCTAAATACGTAAGAGAATGTTTGACGTGTTCTAAGGTCAAAGCTGAGCATCAGAAACCATCAGGTCTACTTCAACAACCCGAAATCCCGGAATGGAAATGGGAAAACATTACCATGGATTTCATCACTAAATTGCCAAGGACTGCAAGTGGTTTTGATACTATTTGGGTAATAGTTGATCGTCTCACCAAATCAGCACACTTCCTGTCAATAAGAGAAGATGACAAGATGGAGAAGTTAGCACGACTGTATTTGAAGGAAGTCATCTCCAGACATGGAATACCAATCTCTATTATCTCTGATATGGATGGCAGGTTTATTTCAAGATTCTAGCAGACATTACAGTAAGCATTAGGAACTCGTCTAGAAATGAGTACTACCTATCATCCACAAACTGATGGGCAGAGTGAAAGGACGATACAAATGCTTGAAGACATGCTACGAGCATGTGTTATTGATTTCGGAAACAGTTGGGATCGACATCTACCGTTAGCAGAATTTTTCTACAACAACAGCTACCATTCAAGCATTGAGATGACGCCGTTTGAAGCACTTTATTGTAGAAAGTGCAGGTCTTCGATTTTTTGGAGTGAAGTGGGGGATAGACAGATTACGGGACCGGAGATAATACAAGAAACTACCGAGAAGATTATCCAAATTCAACAACGGTTGAAAACCGCCCAAAGTCGACAAAAGAGCTACGCCGACATTAAAAAAAAGATATAGAATTTGAAATTGGAGAGATGGTCATGCTTAAGGTTGCAACTTGGAAAGGCGTTGTTCGATTTGGTAAACGAGGAAAATTAAATCCAAGGTATATTGGACCATTCAAGATTATTGATCGTGTCGGACCAGTAGCTTACCGACTTGAGTTACCTCAACAACTCGCGGCTGTACATAACACTTTCCACGTCTCGAATTTGAAGAAATGTTTTGCTAAAGAAGATCTCACTATTCCGTTAGACGAAATTCAAATCAACGAAAACCTTCAATTCATCGAGGAACCCGTCGAAATAATGGATCGTGAGGTTAAAAGACTTAAGCAAAACAAGATACCAATTATTAAGGTTCGATGGAATGCTCGTAGAGGACCCGAGTTCACCTGAGAACGAGAAGATCAGATGAAGAAGAAATACCCGCACTTATTTCCAGAAGATACGACAACACCTCCAACTGCTTAAAATTTCGGGACGAAATTTATTTAACGGGTAGGTACTGTAGTGACCCGAACTTTTCCATGTTTGTATATATTAAATGAAATTGATTTTTACATGATTAAATGTTTCCAACATGTTAAGCAATCAAACTTGTTAAGACTTGATTATTTGAAATGAGTTTCATGTAGACAATTGACCACCCAAGTTGACCGGCAATTCATGAACGTTAAAACTTGTAAAAATGACATGACGATATATATATGGATATACATATAGTTAACATGAGATTATGATAAGTGAGTATCTCCATAATTATATTAACAATGAGTTATATACATAAAAACATGACTACTAACTTAAGGATTTCGAAACGAGACATATATGTAACGATTATCGTTGTAACGACATTTAAATGTATATATATCATATTAAGATATAGTAATATATCATAATATCATGATAAGATAATAATTTAACATCTCATTAGATATAATAAACAATGGGTTAACAACATTAAATGAGATTGTTAACTTAAAGGTTTCAAAACAACACTTACATGTAACGACTAACGATGACTTAACGACTCAGTTAAAATGTATATACATGTAGTGTATTTAGATGTATTAATATACTTTTGGAAGACTTCAAGACATATATCAAAACACTAAAACTTAACGAAAATGGGTACAGTTACATTCCCATTCTTTTTTCATCAAGAATTCTAGTCGTATTCATACCCGTATTATACACAGCTTCTAGACGTACTTACTGTGAGTATATACCAATAGGAACTAGCATGGGATTCCACTCTTGATTATTTCATGTATGATTAATCAATTTTAACTTCTACCATGAATTAGTCAACTAACTAGAACTCCTTTTAACCCCACTCCACACTCACCACTTACCACTCATCATTCACTCCATTTCACTTCCAATTCTCTTTCTAATTCTCTCTCAACACACACACACACACACACACTTATGACTGAATTTTTCCATTAGCTAATCATCATCTTCATCAAAAATTACTTCAAGAATCAAGCTATAATCATCTTAGTAAGAACACTTCAAGAACACTTCGAAAATCCTTTCAAGTTTACTAGTTTACATCCAAGCTTTCTAATCCATTCCAAGTAATCATCTAAGATCAAGAAACCTTTGTTATTTATAGTAGGTTATCTTTCTTATTCAAGGTAATAATCATATTCAAACTTTGATTCAATTTCTATAACTATAAACTATCTTAATTCGAGTAAAAATCTTACTTGAACTTGTTTTTGTGTCATGATCCTACTTCAAGAACTTTCAAGCCATCCATGATCCTTTGAAGCTAGATTATTTCTTGTCACTTCCAGTAGGTTTACCTACTAAACTTAAGGTAGTAATGATGTTCATAACATCATTCGATTAATACATATAAAACTATCTTATTCGAAGATTTAAACTTGTAATCACTAGAACATAGTTTAGTTAATTCTAAACTTGTTCGCAAATAAAGTTAATCCTTCTAACTTGACATTTAAAATCAACTAAACACATGTTCTATATCTATATTATATGCTAACTTAATGATTTAAAACCTGGAAACACGAAAAACACCGTAAAACCGGACATACGCCGTCGTAGTAACACCGCGGGCTGTTTTGGGTTTGATAATTAAAAACTATGATAAACTTTGATTTAAAAGTTGTTCTTCTGGGAAAATGATTTTTTGTTATGAACATGAAACTATATCTAAAAATCATGGTTAAACTCAAAGTGGAAGTATGTTTTTTCAAAATGGTCATCAAGACGTCGTTCTTTCGACTGAAATGACTTCCTCTTTCAAAAACGACTTGTAACTTATATTTCCGACTATAAAACTATACTTTTTCTGTATAGATTCATAAAATAGAGTTCAATATGAAACCATAGCAATTTGATTCACTCAAAACGGATTTAAAATGAAGAAGTTATGGGTAAAACAAGATTGGATATTTTTTATTATTGTAGCTACGGGAAATATTGTAACAATTCTATATAAATCATAACTTAACAAACTTATATTGTATTATTCATGTATTCTAATATATATTATGTAATCTTGGGATACCATAGACACGTATACAATGTTTTGACATATCATATCGACCCATCTATATAATATATTTTGGAACAACCATAGACACTCTATATGCAGTAATGTTGGAGTTAGCTATATAGGGTTGAGGTTGATTCCAAAATAATATATATAGTTTGAGTTGTGATCTAGCCTGAGGCTTGTATACACTGGGTCATGGATTGATCCAAGATAATTTATATTTATTTCTGTACATCTAACTATGGATAACTAGTTGTAGGTTATTAACGAGGACAGCTGACTTAATAAGCTTAAAACATTATAACGTATTAAAAAATATTGTAAATATATTTTGAGCATACTTTGATATATATGTACATATTTGTATAGGTTCGTGAATTGACCAGTGGCTAAGTCTTACTTCCCGACGAAGTAAAAATCTGTGAAAGTGAGTTATAGTCCCACTTTTAAAATCTAATATTTTGGGATGAGAATACATGCAGTTTTATAAATATTTTACGAAATAGACACAAGTAATTAAAACTACATTATATGGGTGAATGATCGAAGCCGAATATGCCCCTTTTACTTGGTAACCTAAGAATTAGTAAACCGATCTACTAATTGACGCGAATCCTAAAGATAGATCTATTGGGCCTAACGAACCCCATCCAAGTACCGGATGCTTTAGTACTTCGAATTCGTTTATATCATGTCCGAAGGATTTCCCGAAATGATAGGGGATATTTTTATATGCATATTGTTAATGTCGGTTACCAGGTGTTCACCATATGAATGATTTTTATCTCTATGTATGGGATGTATATTGAAATATGAAATCTTGTGGTCTATTATTGCGATTTGATAAATATATAGGTTAAACCTATAACTCACCAACATTTTTGTTGACGCATTAAGCATGTTTATTCTCAGGTGATTATTAAGAGCTTCCGTTGTTGGATACTAAAATAAAGACAAGATTTGGAGTCCATGCTTGTATGAAATTGTATAAAAACTGCATTCAAGAAACTTATTTTTGATGTAATATATTCTTATTGTAAACCATTATGTAATGGTCGTGTGTAAACAGTATATTTTAGATTATCATTATTTGATAATCTACGTAATGCTTTTTAAACCTTTATCGATAAAATAAAGGTTATGCTTGTTTTAAAAAATGAATGCAGTCATTGAAAAACGTCTCATATAGAGGTCAAAACCTCGCGACGAAATCAATTAATATGGAACGTTTATAATCAATATGAACGGAACATTTCAAAACACACATACGTACTTCTTTTCTTTTCCTTAAGAAAATCCATTATTCATCATCATCATCGATCTTCTTTCCTCAAGAAGACCTTCAAGAAATCACTTAATCATAAAATCGTTTACATATTCGGACTCATCTCGAAGAGCTCTACACATCTATACAAACAATTTCTTGATTAGGGTAAGTTTCAAAAACTCTAATTTTTGGGTTTTCATGTTTTCATTACATTTTAGGGTAGATATAGTGTCTAGTGCTCAAGTCCTTGTAAGTATGCATGATATTATTCATTAATTTGATCGTTTGATGATTTTTTGATGAATCACGAATTTGTTTTGTGTGAGGTCAGAAACTTGAACTTTTTGAATGTATAATATTATGAGATAATCAGAATCCTCTTGAAAAACTAATAAGTTTGGGCTTTAGAATTTCGAATTTTCGTTACCGTATGCTCATGTTATGTTTAATTGAAGTTTTAACTCGTTTTTATGAATGATCACGAATTTGAATGGTATGCTACTGATATGAAGATGATATTTTTAGTTTATGATATGTGTATAAATGTATTTCTCTTGAAAAATTAATAACTTTTCATTAAGATATCATGTGATTTCGATTTCTAGATCAAAAGTTATGATTAATTAATTTCGGATTGAAAATTCGTATTTAAAATTTGGACTTTGGAAAAATTCAGTTTACAGTCTGTTCTTGGCATGATGGTATTTGAAAAGAGCTTGAAAAATTAATAACTTTTGGTTTAAGAATCGTTTGATTTCGATTAACGGATCAAAAACTACGCGTAAATAGATTTTGAAATAAAAATTCGTAACTGCTTATCTGATTCTGAGCAGGTAAATCTTAGTAACTGATTATGATAAGTTGTTAGATGAATTACTCTCAAAAAGTAGTTAAATTTTCATATATATATTGCGTAAATTGGGTGAACGGGTCAAAAGTTAGGATTAAAATAAGGTACATTTCAGGATAGGCTGAAAAAGTACGTTTTTGACACAGTTAACGAGGTGTAATTAAAAACCTGAGTTGATAGGATTGTAGATGTCAAAAAGCTATTGAATTTAGACTCAAGAATCGGGTCATTTCGATTTTTATTGAACCCTATACACTCGTTCAAAGTTTCGTACATTTAATTAAAAGTGCTGTTAAAAACTGATTCGACCAGCGGGTGCGTTTGCTGTTTCTGGGGCTGTTCTGGGTCGAATGAGACTATACGAAAAATTGGGTAGATTCTCCACTTAAAAACTCCGCATCTCCAATTGGCGGTGACTAATTTGGAGTTGCGGTAATTTTTATAAAAATCACAGAAGTTGCTGCTGTAAATACGATTTTAAACGTGTGTTTTTGCAAATGTTTCGGGTTATAAAAATAATGACTAATGCTAGAGACTTGAGACTTTTTGTACGAACTTAATACATTTATATTAACTATTTCATATAGTGTGGGGTGTTCTAAAGTGATAATTTTGTATAAGTATAAACCATGTAATTTAAACCGTCCGTTTGGACACTTAACCCATTTAAGCCTAAATGTGTCAAAATGGGTAACGGGCACTATGGACACGTCCGATATACCAATTTAAGTAAGTTTGAAGATTATAATGTTTTAAAAATGAGTTTTTCCATGTTTTGATCAAAATGAGTATTTATGACCCATTTGGGTCATACGCGTCTACTTTGACCCATATGCGAAAGTTTGAGAAACAAAGGTATGTAACACGTCTAAAATATCATTTTGGACTTGTGACATGATTTTTAAATGCTCAAGTATTATGGTTTAGAATTAGAGTTGTCAATGGAAAAGTTTTACTATTTTAGTTAAAGTGTCAAAATAACTCTCGGGCTCACTTTGTACGCTTGTAAATTGTAAATGATTAAGTTATGGTGAAAACTATGAAATGAGTCAGAAAGTACATATGAGAAGCTTCAAAATGATATAAGATATGTATGATTTTGTCGAGTATAAACTGGTTTAAAACGAGCATGAAAACAGGATGTTAGGGCTGACTTTTAGTTTTGGTAAAGTGTCAAAAATGACTCTTGGGTATACTTTGCGGACTCAAAAGTTGAAAACAGTTAAGTATGGATAAAAACTATTAATTGGTATTGAAAGTATTTACGACAAGCTTTAAAACAATATGTTATATGTGTGATTTTGTTGAGTCTAAACAGGTTTAAAACAAGCGAGAAAATGGACAATCGTTGCTGATTTTGAACACTTAACAGCATTTTATCAGCATTTTATGTTTCGGGAGACTATTTTCGCGAGGTCATAACTTTAAAACCGTAACTCCGTTTTTGTCAAATAACCTGTCTATAGAAAGGTGGGATGACATACTTTCCAATGGTCACGACCTAAAGTATTATATCGAATTTGGTGGGACCTGGAATCAGCTTCAAAATACCAAAAAAAATACATATATGTAAATAATATAAATTTTTCTAAGTAAAAATGAATAACTTAAGTTTGATCTATGTTTGACTATTTGACCAACTTGTGTAATATTATGCGGTTGTTGACTTGTGTTAACCATGATAACTGTGTTTGACTTGCGTTTGACTTACATTTGACTTACTTTGACTTACGTTGACTTTTGTTGACTTTTGCTAAATTTTGCTAAATTTATGAGTCGGACTTGAGCAATAGGACTATACTTACCCTATGGACCGACCTAGCTTATTAGACACTTATTTACCAACATATGTTCTCTAGGTTGAGGTCTACGGTTACTTGCATTCTAATTTTCGGTCACATCTCTGTGATTTATTTCTGAAGTTGTCAGGTGAGTTTCATTTGCTCCCTTTTTAATTGCTTTTGCAATCTATATTTTTGGGCTGAGAATACATGCACTTTATTTTAAACGCAATGGATACAAGTACATACTTAATTCTACACCAAGTTTGAACCGAAAATCCCTTAGCTTTGGTAACTAGTAACTGCCGGTTATAAGAACTGGTGGGCGCGAGTAGTTATATATGGATCCATAGGGCTTGAAATCCCCGTCTGTTCTAGCCTGAACTGTAAAACAGACGTATGCTATTTGAGTTTAGTATACGTTAGTTTGCGTGTATTGTACATGTTGATTGCATGTATGTTAAAACAGGGGTACTTATTATATATACGTTAAAGTTTAGTTACCAGGGTGCTCAATCTTGTAGAATAATTTGATAAACGTTTCTGGATGAAACAACTGAAATCTTGTGATCCACCTTTATATACAGATTATGCGCAACATTAAAACTATGAACTCACCAACCTTTGTGTTGACACTTTTAGCATGTTTATTCTCAGGTCCCTGGAAGTCTTTCGCTGTTTGCTTATACGTTATACGAGCTATGTGCATGGAGTCATACATGCTTTATTAGAGAAAACTTTGCATTCACAAAATCATCACCATGTATCTTATTTTGTCTTCATTATCAACGGATGTATGATTGTAAACTATTATTTACGGTGATTGTCTATATGTAGAAATCATCAGATGTCAAAAACCTTGGATTTAAATATTCATTTAGGTGTGCCTTTTCAAAAGAATGCAATATTTACAAAACGTATCATATATAGGTCAAAACCTCGCAATGAAACCGGTGAAAAACGTATTGCGTCAATAGCGATTTTGGCGGGTCGTTACAACAACTCATTAATAAATATGGACCATATAAAATGAGTATTATGCTATGTGCTACAATTTTCAAAGACTGGCATTAGGTTCAACAAAATACTTGAATGATGATTGCTTTGTGGTTGCAAAGGAATGGACGATGTTCTTATGCTGGCATTCAGTTCAGCGCCATTATCCCATGTACTTCGGTTTTAAACCTTGAAAGTAATAAATCTCTTATACACTCTTTAACCCTCTTGAATTTAAACTTTTCTAATTTCATGTAACGAGGGCGATACATGAACTCAAGTGTGGGGAGGAAGTTATAAATTCTTTCGGGTTTTAATTTTGGTTAAAATTGCTTAAAATGGTGAAAATTTTTGAACTTTTATCTTCATAAATTCAAATTTTGTTTAAAATTTGTAGATTTTAAAACTAAGTGTTTACACCGAAATTATAATCACGAAACAAATTTAGAAACAACCAATTGATTGAGTTTATTTTGGTTAAAATCATAAAACTAGTAGTCATATAAAAAAAATAATCAACATGTTATACCACATTCTTAATGGAAATAATCATCAAGTACTTTGTTGTTCTAACAATCTAATCCAATGCTCATCAATGTAATGATTGTGAAGGAATTCAAGTCTTCCAAAATGACGCACTTGCTAACTTATGTTAGAAGATGTAGTCCAGAACAGTTGTAGGTTGACGAAAAATCTTGAAAAATCATCTCTATTATCGGCTGAAAATCCACCTCACCTCAACATCAAACTGGGTTTTTGGTGGTCAGACTTATCCTAACTATGAGATGGATCTGTCTTGTACAATGGGGGGCACAGTGCAAATTAGCTTTTAAGACTAATGAATCTAATCCCCAGATGGATGATCTCCGTAAAGATCAACCGCATCTATGTTGACCGCGGTCAACATACATATGCCATAACAAATTGAGGTGTGCAAATTCATGGCTCACCGATGATATTTGGACACGATATAGTTTCTTCTAAACTTATGCTATTTTATGAACTATATTGTGTAAAACTATTTTTAGGACATCTGGTTAAAAGTTCCATGATACTACAATCATGGGGGCGAGTAGCTTGCTAAACGCCTACTGAGGCTTCAGTTTTCAGTTACCCTCAACCGGACTTTGAGGTTAAAATCGAAAAACTTGATTAGTGTAAAAACTAACATGACTATTTTTCAAAATATCAAAGGTTTTCCGCAAAGATCCTAATTTACCTAACTTTATTTTCTCATTTCACTCTTTTGTGATAGCTTCACTCGTAATCTTCACAAAAACGATTTGTTTTATGCATATTACTCAATGATGATAAAACTCTAATTTTCAACTCGTATGAGTCATGAAAACATACTTATTATTAGCCATGACGATCTCAATCAACTTTCGGGATGAAATTTCTTTAAAGGGTAGGTACTGTGATGACCCCCCAAAATTAAACTTAATCTTTATATGATTCCGACACGATAAGCAAAGTCTGTAATGTTGAGTCTCGAAAATTTTGGAACTATGTTGATATATTCAATTACCCTTTTGACTATGCTCGACGATTCACGAACGAATATATAAATGGATATGAATATATATTTAATGCCCCGTTCATATCGATTATAAATGATTCATAATAGTTAATTACATCGCGAGGTTCTGAGCTCTATATGATACATTTTATAAACATTTCATTCATTTTAAAAAGACAAACTTTCATTTCAACGAAAGCTGACAGGCATGCATACCATTTCATAATATATCAAACTATCAATGACTTAATAATAATCTTGTTGAACTCAATGACTCGAATGCAACGTCTTTTGAAATATGTCATGAATGACTCAAAGTAATATCTCTAATATGAGCAATTGCACAACGGAAGATTTCTTTAATACCTGAGAATAAACATGCTTTAAAGTGTCAACCAAAAGGTTGGTGAGTTCATTAGTTTATCATAATCAATCATTTCCAATAATATAATAGACCACAAGATTTCATTTTTCATAAACAGCATCTCATATCAGGCATTTCGCAAAAACTGCATAGAGATACAAATCATTCATATGGTGAACACCTGGTAATCGACATTAACAAAACGCGTCTAGAATATCCCAATCATTCCGGGACTCTCATCGGACATGATAAAATCGAAGTACTAAAGCATCTGTAACCCGGATGGGGTTCGTTAGGCCCAATAGATCTATCTTTAGGATTCGCGTCAATTAGGGTGTCTGTTCCCTAATTCTTAGATTACCAGACTAAAAAGGGTGATATTCGATTCGATAATCCAACCATAGAATGTAGTTTCGATTATTTGTGTCTATTTCGTAAAACATTTATAAAAGCAGCGCATGTATTCTCAGTCCCAAAAATATATATAAAAAGGGAGTAATGAAACTCACTATATGATATTTTGTAGTAAAAATATGCATACGACGGAACTGGACAATGCAAGGTTGGCCTCGGATTTACGAACCTATATCAAGTATATATATATTAACACATATAATTGTAATCGAACAAGTTTATATATTTATATTATAAATCTAAATCTTATATTAGTAATTTGTTAACTATATTTATTTATATATTTTTTAACTACTTAAAATTTGTATAACTATATATAAATATATAATTCAGATTTAAAGTAATAGATATGTCGTGTATTATAATTATCCTATGATGATGTTTAGAAAAATATCATATTAGGTATTAAAACTTGATATCAATATATTTGAAATATTTATTTGAAATAATAATAATAACAGTAATAGTAATAATAATGATAATACTAATCATTTCATTAATGATGATATGTATATGTATAAAGATAATAATAATATTGCTTAATAGCTCATCATAACTTAGATATATTTATTTTCCATAATTAAAATGAGTACTTATTATTAAATTAAAAAGATAATTTATCAATGTTAATATATTAGATTAAAATATTTTAGTTTTAGTAATAGTAATCATAAAATAATGATATTAGTATTAATATTAATAATTTCAATAACAGTTGTAGTGATGATATTGTTAATGTTAATAATAATAATGCTATTTATAATAATAACAATATTAATAATAATAATAATAACTTTAGTAATAATAATAATAACAATAATTATAATAATAACTAATTCCTAGGTTTTCTACTAATGATAATAATAATGATAATAATATTAATAATAATGATAATACTAAAAATGATGATAATAATATAGATTATATTAATGTAAGTAATAAATTTCATGATATTAGTTATAATATCAAATGATATAAAAATACTAATAACAATAACAATAATAATAATGATAATAATGAAAGGACCCGTTCATATATATTATAAACGATTCACAATAGTTGATTACATCGCGAGGTATTTGACCTCTATATGATACATTTTACAAACATTGCATTCGTTTTTAAAAGACAAACTTTCTTTACAACGAAAGTTGACGGCATGCACACCATTTAATAATACATCCAACTATAATTGACATAATAATAATCTTGATGAACTCAATGACTCGAATGCAACGTCTTTCAAAATATGCCATGAATGACTCCAAGTAATATCCTTAAAATGAGCTAATGCATAGCGGAAGATTTCTTTAATACCTGAGAATAAACATGCTTTAAAGTGTCAACCAAAAGGTTGGTGAGTTCATAGGTTTATCATAACAATCATTTCAATATATTAATAGACCACAAGATTTTCGTTTATAAATATATGTACGCTCGCAAGTGTATAAAAGTATTCTATAAGTTGTAGGCACTCGGTAACAAGCCTTAACGTTCATGTTTTACCCTCTGAAAGTACACCGAATCAGGTGTGTTATATAAACCTCGAAGTACTAAAGCATTCCATAGTCAGGATGGGGTTTGTCAGGCCCAATAGATCTATCTTTAGGATTCGCGCCTACCAGTCATACACCAGTAGTTATAGTTACCAAGCTAAGGGGATATTTCTGGTTTAAACCCACGTAGAAATAGTTTTAGTACTTGTGCCTATTTCGTAAAACAGTTATAAAATATGCATGTATTCT
Source organism: Rutidosis leptorrhynchoides (assembly GCF_046630445.1). Taxonomy (NCBI): domain Eukaryota; kingdom Viridiplantae; phylum Streptophyta; class Magnoliopsida; order Asterales; family Asteraceae; genus Rutidosis; species Rutidosis leptorrhynchoides. Next base: position 644,916,889 of record NC_092336.1, read on the forward strand.
CAGCCCAAAAATATATAATGCAAAAGCATTTAAAAAGGGATCTATGAAAACTCACCATACTGTATTTCGTAGTAAAAATACATATAACGTCATTTAACAAGTGCAAGGTTGGCCTCGGATTCACGAACGTATCAATATTGAGATTCAATATTGCAGGAAAGTACGTAGACGCAACGGAGATGATAAACACTAGATTGACCTCACGAGCATACCCTTGAACCATACCCATCACCTCCATAGCTATAACCCATAATTTCCTTAGCTTCGACTCATTCAAAAAACTATTTTGAAATCACTCGGACATCACTCCGTCGTAATATTTTATGTATACTAATAATATCTTAAAATAATACAGAGCAAATATATATATATATATATATATATATATATATATATATATATATATATATATATATATATATATATATATATATATATATAAATCGATTGAGAGAGTTTAGAGAAATATATTTTCAAGTTTCTATGAAATAATGAAACCTATTGAATTCTATTTATAATAAATTTTTGAATTATTAAAGTGAATTATTAAAGTATGAATTATTAAAGTGAATTATTAAAGTATGAATTATTAAAGTGTATTATTAAAGTATGAATTATTAAAGTGAATTATTAAAGTATGAATTATTAAAGTGAATTATTAAAGTATGAATTATTAAAGTGAATTATTAAAGTATTAATTATTAAAGTGAATTATTAAAGTTAAAGTAAAGTAAAAGTAAAGTAAAGGTAAAGTTAAAGTATAGTAAAAGTATAAAAACTATGTATGTATAATACGCGTATAAATATATATAATATTAATTTAAATCATTATATATATTTAATGAAATAAAATATAAATATCGTTATTTTTATTATACTGGTTAAGTAATGAGTTGTCAAAAGTGATTCTAGATATTTATAAAAGTTATATACGTTTTAATAATAAAGTTCTTTTTAAACTGAAAATGTTTTTGTACGTTTGAAAATAGATTAATAGAATATTATGGAAACCAATTTTCCACTAGCTTTTGTCTAACTTTCGTAAATGAAACTTTTTATTTTTATTTATAAATAGCTTTACAAATTATTCCGAATATCGTTAAGAGGAATAGATTTTCTCAAATCATAGTGGACCTCTCAACAGAGACTTGTAATCATAATTCAATGTTTCTGATAATTTAATCATTTAATATATTTTTTTTAATTTCGTCGATAATCATATTGAAACAAATACGTTCATATAAAGCATTATACGTTTAAATACTTTGTTGACATTTTCAATTTATAACATATACACATATACATACATATTCATATATGTTCATTTAATGGTTCGTGAATCATTGGAATTTGGTCGAGGTTTAAATGAATGTATAAACATAGTTTAAAATCCTTGAGGTTTAACTTAACAAACATTGCTTATCGTGTCAGAATAATATAAAGATAAAGTTTAAATTTAGTCGGAAATTTCCTGGTCGTCACAGTACCTACCCGTTAAAGAAATTTCGTCCCCGAAATTTGATAGAGGTCGTTATGGCTAACAATGAGAATGTTATTATGACGTAACGATTATGAAGTTTTATCATGTCTAAGAAGTATGGATAAAATAATTCGATTACTCGAAGCGTATGAGGGAAGTTATCGTAAATGAAGGAAATAAGATTATAGTGATTCGTCATATCTTTTAACATCATCACAATTGATCTCCGAATTTAAAGAAAATCTTTGTAATCTATGTTGGATTTGATGTTTCGATGATTAAGGAGATTATGATTCTCTTCGAATTAATACGATAATCCATCTTGATTTCTCTGTCGGGTATTTCATTATAAATCCACCTCCTTCGTTTTCTTACAACTCACACCTTCTATTCTCTCTCCCTCAACTCATATTTTAAAGTATTTGTCAATATGCTTCATCCAGTACTGATTCTCAATATACTCCTCACTTTCATATCTGTCGTTCTTCTTTTTCATCTGCCTCCGGAAGAATCTATTTACTTCTACTATACTCTCGGTTTTATAGTGTTTTTAGTTCTTCCGTGTCTTTATATTGCTATATGCATCGATATATACGGTTTATAATTTTTGGGTGGTTGTTGGGTTTTATATCTTCCCTTATATTTCAAAGCCCCTGCTTTTGTCTTCTATAATCATTGACATCCACAGTTAATGCTCCCTTCTATTTGCTACGATTTATACTCCAATTTCTATTTTGGAGTTTTGTCCTTTTGTTTCTTCTTCTTGCGATTAAGCAACGTTTGTAATGGTCCAGTATTCGCAGATATGAATTTCAGAATGAACATAGTTAATGTTCTAAGAAGGAAATGGTAATGGCACGATCTTGATTATTAATTTACCAGAATACCCTGAAAAGACCGAATCATCAAGAAAATATATTCTTGATATTTTTAGAGATTAAATAGAATACAAGAGTCGTGTAACATGGAACATGATGACGGCATGGTCTGTGAATCGTCATGTCCCATTAGAAACTCAGCATGACTTACTGTAATATAATCACGCTGATCAAGTGTCATTATATTATACTAACTCATGCTTCAGTTCCCAACACTACTTCAAAACATTCATAATTTAAACTCGAAAGTTTATAGAATATAGAAACTAATAGTTTCTTATATGATGTAACACTGATAGCGCAAAGAGATAAATGACTTCAGATAAAGAGTAAGGTATTCGTTAATGAGTTTAGCAGGCACTGAATCATTTGGATTCTTTGAAGGCAGATTTAGTCTTTGTGATTTGTCCACAGCCTCCTTCATAGTCTGTTCAATCCGTTTTCCAGTTCCAAACCTTCTTTTTTTCTCAACTTTACCACCTTACTATTCTTTGTCATCAAACTTTTTTTACTGTTAAGATCGTTTACAGTTTTTGATGCTTCGTCAGCATTTCAAGAACTAGTTTGCAGTTCAAAATATTTTTCAGAACTTCACATTCAAAGTATGTAAGTCCAGGAGATAGACATTTTACGTACACATATAACTGTTGGCGTAGACATGCTGCGAGATTTCAAAATACTGGTTACTGTTTTTCTATGATTCGTATGATAATTCTCAATACAAGATGCGAATGAGTAAATGATGTGTTTTCAATAAATATAATGATTTTTCGAAAAGTCAAAGATAATTGAAGTTGTTGGTAAGTTTATTGCTAAGGTGGTGAGATATGAAAGGTCCCCGTAACGATGACGAAAGGGCAACGTATCTATCGAGGTTATAATAAGACTAGTCCGACTGAAAAGTCGAAGTTGACTTGCTGGAGCTGTGACAAAACTGTCTACTTTGAAAAGGAATTGAAAAGTCATTTTAGCTAATAAATGCCAAAGGGTCTGACACGGATACGCGTCGAACTATGACTTTGGCTTCGAGAGCTTTTTAGGTACATAAATGTGGGTAATATGTGGTTGGATCATCATCTCGATTGTTCATTGTTTGAAGTGTCTTCGAAAACTTCGGAGAGTTTGAACACAGTTTGTAATCGTTAATATACATATGATGTTCTAACACAGTTTTGAAGCCAAAGTATAGCTTTGAAAGATGTAGGAATCTAAGAGTGATGTCTTCTGTTAAATCATGACTTGAATTTTGATTTGTCAAAATCAGAATGCGTAATCAAATTTGGGTGAGAATGGTTGTTTTGATTACTATACAAGAATGTATATTGTTGTGAGATTTTGGGAGTATAGTTGATGATTTGCTTAATCAGATTCGAAAAATGTAACATATTAATTTTGAATTTATATATCTCTCGGGTATTACCTACCCGTTAAAAAAAATTCACAATTAATATTTTGTACAATAGAATATTATTACAGTCTTTATGAAAATATATATGTGCATATTTTCTTCAGATGTAACATAGATTTAATGAGTTAATATTAAATTAAACTCATTTGATTTACGGTTGAAATTAGAACTGAATAATCCGTAAAGACTTTAGAAATTACATAACTTTTACGGAGTATTTATTCAATAAAATTGAAATTATGAATTAATACTTCGTTATTTGTTGGTGTTTGTAACCCTTGCACCATATTCTCTAAAGCCACTACTCGAGCGCGAAGCTCGTTGACTTCTTCTATTACACCGGGGTGATTGTCGGTTCGGACGAGCGGATAAATAAAATCTAGAATTTAATGTAGTATATAATCGTGACGAGATACTCTGGAAATGAGAGAGAAAATGGTGTTTCGGACCGGTTCGCCGGTAAGTGCTTCAGGTTCATCGCCAAGAGGGCAATGTGGTGGATGGAAGGGATCACCTTCTTCTTGTCTCCAATTATTGAGGAGGCTACGAACCTATCCCCAATTCATCTAGAATAGATGATGGCTAATTGGTTGATCCATTCCGGTCACACTGCTTTCGGAGCTTGAGTGGAATTTCATATCGGAATTCGAGGGACTTGAACTAATGACGAATTCCATTTCGTTTGATTGAATAAAGGATTTTTCGATATGAAATGATTTTTCGGCTATCGGGTGGTATTATAATTACATAGAATATCTATATATATAGCGCAAAAGATTTCGTAGATTACGGAGGAATTTACGTGATATGTCAGGCAAAGTTTACAGTAACAGATACGCTAAGATATGGATTAGCAGATACGCTAAGATATGTATTTTGTCTATACACTATTTATGCAATCAATGCAGTAAGACGTGTCTAGACTAAGAATGATAAGCAGGCAATTCCGACAAAAATGATAAGCAAAACTTTTGACATGCAGACACGGTCGAAGTCCAGGCTCACTAATGCATCCTAATGACTATCAGTTAGACACACTAATGCAGACCTGGTTCGCTAAGACCACCGCTCGGATACCAACTGAAAGGACCCGTTCATATATATTATAAACGATTCATAATAGTTGATTACATCGCGAGGTATTTGACCTATATATGATACATTTTACAAACATTGCATTCGTTTTTAAAAGACAAACTTTCTTTACAACGAAAGTTGACGGCATGCACACCATTTGATAATACATCCAACTATAATTGACATAATAATAATCTTGATGAACTCAATGACTCGAATGCAACGTCTTTCAAAATATACCATGAATGACTCCAAGTAATATCCTTAAAATGAGCTAATGCACAGCGGAAGATTTCTTTAATACCTGAGAATAAACATGCTTTAAAGTGTCAACCAAAAGGTTGGTGAGTTCATAGGTTTATCATAACAATCATTTCAATATATTAATAGACCACAAGATTTTCGTTTATAAATATATGTACACTCGCAAGTGTATAAAAGTATTCTATAAGTTGTAGGCACTCGGTAACAAGCCTTAACGTTCATGTTTTACCCTCTGAAAGTACACCGAATCAGGTGTGTTATATAAACCTCGAAGTACTAAAGCATCCCATAGTCAGGATGGGGTTTGTCAGGCCCAATAGATCTATCTTTAGGATTCGTGCCTACCAGTCATACACCAGTAGTTATAGTTACCAAGCTAAGGGGATATTTCTGGTTTAAACCCACGTAGAATTAGTTTTAGTACTTGTGCCTATTTCGTAAAACAGTTATAAAATATGCATGTATTCTCAGCCCAAAAATATATAATGCAAAAGCATTTAAAAAGGGAGCTATGAAAACTCACCATACTGTATTTCGTAGTAAAAATACATATAACGTCATTTAACACGTGCAAGGTTGGCCTCGGATTCACGAACGTATCAATATTGAGATTCAATATTGCAAAAAAGTACGTAGACGCAACGGAGATGATAAACACTAGATTGACCTCACGAGCATACCCATGAACCATAGCCATCACCTCCATAGCTATAACCCATAATTTCCTTAGCTTCGACTCATTCAAAAAACAATTTTGAAATCACTCGGACATCACTCCGTCGTAATATTTTATGTATACTAATAATATCTTGAAATAATACAGAGCAAATATATATATATATATATATATATATATATATATATATATATATATATATATATATATATATATATATATATATATATATATATATATATATATATATATATATATATATATATATAAATCGATTGAGAGAGTTTAGAGAAATATATTTTCAAGTTTCTATAAAATAATGAAACCTATTGAATTTTATTTATAATAGATTTTTGAACTATTAAAGTGAATTATTAAAGTATGAATTATTAAAGTGAATTATTAAAGTATGAATTATTAAAGTGAATTATTAAAGTATGAATTATTAAAGTGAATTATTAAAGTATGAATTATTAAAGTGAATTATTAAAGTTAAAGTAAAGTATAAGTAAAGTAAAGGTAAAGTTAAAGTATAGTAAAAGTATAAAAACTATGTATGTATAATACGCGTATAAATATATATAATATTAATTTAAATCGTTATATATATTTAATAAAATAAAATATAAATATCGTTATTTTTATTATACTGGTTAAGTAATGAGTTGTCAAAAGTGATTCTAGATATTTATAAAAGTTATATACATTTTAATAATAAAGTTCTTTTTAAACTGAAAATGTTTTTGTGCGTTTGAAAATAGATTAATAGAATATTATGGAAACCAATTTTCCACTAGCTTTTGTCTAACTTTCGTAAATGACACTTTTTATTTTTAGTTATAAATAGCTTTACAAATTATTCCGAATATCGTTAAGAGGAATAGATTTTCTCAAATCATAGTGGACCTCTCAACAGAGACTTGTAATCATAATTCAATGTTTCTGATAATTCAATCATTTAATATATTTTTTTTAATTTCGTCGATAATCATATTGAAATAAATACGTTCATATAAAGCATTATACGTTTAAATACTTTGTTGACATTTTCAATTTATAACATATACACATATACATACATATTCATATATGTTCATTTAATGGTTCGTGAATCATTGGAATTTGGTCGAGGTTTAAATGAATGTGTAAACATAGTTTAAAATCCTTAAGGTTTAACTTAACAAACATTGCTTATCGTGTCAGAATAATATAAAGATAAAGTTTAAATTTAGTCGGAAATTTCCAGGTCGTCACAAATAATAATAATAATAATAATAATAATAATAATAATGATAATAATAATAATAATAATAATAATAATAATAATAATAATAATAATAATAATAATAATGAAAGGAATGATACCTCACCAGAATAAGCCAAGAAAAAGAAACAATCACCATTGCCCAGGCTCGAACTCCCGACCTCTCGTTACCCCGACACCCACCCAAACCATCCAAGCTAATATGACTTTCCTGTTTTAACGCCCAACTAATGAATATTTAACCCGATATCCTTTCTTGTTCTACTTATTCCTCCTCTCCAAAAATCAAACAGACCATCTAATTACAACAAAAATTGATTTTTATGGTTTTAAGATTTGAAAATGAAACAGAATCAATCCATATGCGGTGAACTTGATCGATAGAAAGGATAGAAAAGAAAAAAAAATGTTATAGCAGCTGTAACATGCTGTTCACGAAATAAATAAATACAAAAATCAAATTCAATCAATCCATAGTAATAACGATGATTTAGTTTAGGAATTATAGACAAAACAGAAACATATGAAATTAAAAACAGCAACAAAGATTTGATTTAATCGATTAATGAGAATAGGAAGATGAAACAGGTGCCCTGTTCCTCTTCTTCGTGAACTCAGAAATTAAAAACATTCTTTTGTTGTTTGTAGTTCTTAATTCCTTTATGAAAATTACTTTAAATCATATTGCTAATGCTTTACAATTAAAATCATATCTCAATACATCCCAGAACACTCGAATTTGCTTAATGTTCAAACGTTTGACTTTTTCTTTGCAAAGTTTGACTTCGAAATTCAAAGTAAATAGAAAGAATTGGAGACTGTAAACTTACAGATAGATCAAATGAATGATTCCTAACACAATTGCATATTTAGATTTTGATAATTAATTAGAAATTGAGCTGTTGACTGAAATGGTTCGTGAAGAGGAGAAACGAGCAGGTTCTTAAATTTCTTTGGTTTTCTTTTCGATTAACTACAGATATTAGCAGTATATAATCGATAGTAATGGTGGGAGTTGAATGATTAAGGCAGGGAACATGAGTTGATCGAATTCATTGTTGTAGGGTTTTCAATGTCGTCACAGATGTACAGAAGAAGGAAGAAAAAATTGTAAAGTGGAAAGGGGATAACTGACAGCTCATATTCGCGTAAATTATGTCTTTATAAATTATTTTGATTAATATTAATAATTACTAATTACATTTATAATAATAATAATAATAATAATAATAATACTTATTAATAATAATTATATTAATAGTAATAATAAATAATAGTAATTATAAATAATATTAATAGTAATTATAAAATTGAAAATAATACTAATAATAATATTACTGATAATAATAACAAATTGTATTTATTTTTATAATAATAATTATGATAACTATAATAATAATAATGATATGAATAATAATATTGACAAAGATAATAATAATAATATTTTAATAATAATTTTAAATAAAATTGATAGTTTTTAGTAATAACCATAATAATAATTAAAATCAAAATTTTACTATTATAATAATGATGATATTAATATCGATAACAATATTATTAGTAATACTAATACTATAACAAATTAAATGTATCAACTTTCATATCTATATTTTATATATTGAAAATAATAATATAATTAATACTGATTTTAATATTATTATTAATATTAATATTAATAATAATAGTGAGAGTAATAATAATAATAGTATAGCAATTATATTTTTAACTTCTCAAATATTCCAATTAACTTATTTAAATATCATTTGAAATAATAAACGAAATACTACTATCGGTTATTAAATAACCTGAAACTATATATAACTATTCATTATACATAATCATGTTTTTAAATACACGTTGTAAATTATTTATATAATTAGTTTTTAACAATTAATATGCCAACATTTAATAATCAAATTCTATTATATTGAAAAACGTTTTAGAATATAATGAAAACTAAATAATTAACACAACAAAAGACACGAGGACGTTATGATAAAACACACATCGAAAGTTAAGCAGGAATCTCCACTAACTTTTTGTCTAACTCTCGATAACTGACAATTTGTTCCTACTTGTAGATCACTTTACCATTTATTCCGCATATTGTTAAAAGAGAAGGATTCCTCAAATCATTGTGTACCTCACAACCGAGACTCCTAACCATTTCACCATGTATCTGATAATTCAATCGTTTGATATTATCTTTTAATTCCGTCGATAAATCTATTAAACATATATCGAAACGATACGTTCATGTAAAATATTATACATCTAATACTTTGTTAACATTTTTAATTAATATTTATATATAATTATATATACACATCAAGTTAAATATAATTGTTCGTGAATCGTTGGGAATAGTCGAAGGGTAAATGAATACATGAACACATATATATATATTTTTGAGACTTCAACATTACAGACTTTGCTTATCGTGTAGAAATCAATTAAAGATCAAGTTTAAATTTGGTCAAAAATTTCCGGGTCGTCACAATATATATGTATATATATATATATATTATAACTTGAAAACGTTAACAAAGTATTAAATGTATAATATTTTACATTAAACGTATTTGTCTCAATATATGCTTAATATATTCATCTACGGAATTAGAAGATAATACCAATGATTGGATTAGTAGATATTTCAACAATTATAAATCCCGTAAGTATTGTGATAAGTCTTTGTTAAGAGGTCCACCTTGATTTAAGAAATCTTTCCTTTTTGACTGTATTTGAATTAAATATATAAATAACTTGCAATGTGTATATAAAAAGTGTTTATATATATTGTGTGTGTGTGTGTGTGTATATATATATATATATATATATATATATATATATTAAGGTTCGAAATTATTTTTTTAAAAGATAGTAACACCCGTTTAGTGTTTTGTTTGATAAATAAATATTATATACAAATTTATATTTTTCTAAATGAAAATATATATTTTACAATATGATAATGTATATAATTGAATTAGATATAAAATGTTTCGATATTATTAAATATATTTTAATAAACAACGAGGAGTTGATTTATAGAAGCAAATGACCAAATTACTCAAATGTATAAGTTATACTTCGAGTAATATAGTCTATCGATGATTAAGTTTAATTATTATTAAAGGTATTTGTTGCGAAACGTAAAGTGCAAGTTTTCTAAGTGTACGAAAGGACGTTCGAGAAACCGGAACCGGGACATAAGTCGAGCGTCAATGTACAAGTTATCGGAACTAAAATAACAAGTCACCTATGTACGAGAATATAATATAATATATATATAATTAATATAAATTATAAATATAATTAATTAATATGTCGACAAACAAAAAGACAAGGCAAAATGAGCTGGATCAGTACACCATGCGATCGCATGGGATTTGGGCATCACAGCCATGCGATCGCATGGCCACCAGGAACCACAAATCTTCTATAAATTCGCCAGTTTGCTCGACACACACACACACATATATCTCAATCTTTTCTCTCTATATTTATTATTATTATTATTATTATTATTATTATTATTATTATTATTATTATTATTATTATTATTATTATTATTATTATTATAATTAAGATTAATATTATTATTAATCTTATAGTTAGGAGTATTATTATTATTATTATTATTATTATTATTATTATTATTATACATAAAATATTACGACGAGGTTGTGCCCAAACGATTTCAAAACAAGTCTTCGAGTAAGTCAAAGCTAAGGAAATTATGGGTTATTGCTAAGGAGGTATTGGATTATGATCATGAGTCAAAGGTCAACCTAGTGTTTATCATCTCCGTTGCATCTATGTACTTTCCTGCAATATTTAATCACAATATTGATACGTGAGCATTCATATCTAATCTTTTATATGTTAATAGTGTATCCATGTCTAGTGCTCGAGTATATATGTTTATGCATGCTTGTATGCTTTAATTTTTTCGTTAGATAGTTTATGATGAATCATGAATTTGATACATATGCTACTGATATAAATTATATGATATGCATGTTGTTGGAAAGCTATCGAAAAATTAATAACTTTTCATTTAGAAATCGCGTGATTTCGATGAACGGATTAAAAGATATGGTCAACTGAATTATGTTTGACGTTAATTGAAATTGTGTTTGAAACTATAAATTAATATTTAAACAACTTGCCTATGAGATTGATAAATTGGATTTTTAGATATTACTAATCGAGTAAATGAATTTCTATATAAGGCACGTCTCGTTTTGTTGAACAATTGTTAAAGTTGATTGTCTTATCATGTTTTATAGCTTTATAAACACTATAATCTGATTTTATAAGTATTGGAAAGCTATACGAAAGCCATGATAATTCAAATATAATATAGCTCCTGAAATAAATAATATTTTGAGTTTGATAAACTATAAATTCGTTCAAGACTGATACTATGTTAATATGATAAACATGTAGAGATTTAAAGATCATATTGGGTCAGGTTAACTTTTGAGATGACTTTTGTTAACTTTTGTATGTCTGTCTCGAGCATTAGGATTGTGATACACTATGATCTGACCTAGCTTGTTAGACATGTATTGACCAACATATGTTCTCTAGGTTGAGATCTACGGTTATTTTGCATTCCGAGTTTTAGTCACATTTCGATGAATGAATTTATGTGCTGCTAAGGTGAGTTTCATTTGTTCCCTTTTTAATTGCTTTTGCAATTTATATTTTTGGGCTGAGAATACATGCACTTTATTTTAAACGCAATGGATACAAGAACATACTAAATTCAACACCGAGTTTGAACCGAAAATCCCTTAGCTTTGGTAACTAGTAACTGCCGGTTATAAGAACTGGTGGGCGCGAATAGTTGTATATGGATCCATAGGGATTGACATCCCCGTCTGTTTCAGGTATAGAAACCCTAGCTTGAACTATAAAACAGACGTATGCTATTTGAGTTTAGTACACGTTGGATTGCATGTGTTGTACGTGTTAGTTGCATGTATGTTAAAACAGGGGTACTTATAATAACGTTAAAGTTTAGTTACCAGGGTGCTCAATTTCGTAGAATCTTTTGATAAACTGATGTGTAATTTTGTACTCTAAATTATTAGCTAAATACCTATCGATTATCACACAATACAGGCAACTATAACCAGTTCGTGTAGTAATTAAACAAGTATTTGACCAATTCGTTCCACAAAGAGCAGGTAATTGAAAACTTGAACTATTAATTATTCTAAGATTTAAAAGGGGAGTTTTGTTGTAAAACTGATTAAACGTGAAAGTAAATTAAACTTAACTCAATAAGAAACAAAGGTATCCACTTAGCTACAATTCCCTAGGCTAGGATTGCTCGGTTAAACTCGTTAAGTAAACAATTACAATGATGTGACACTGTATTTATCTGTCGATTCCTACAGTTTAAGACTAGCAACCTAAGTATAACTGTCGTTAACCTAAAATTACTAACCAATTCACAATGATATTACTCAAGATAAAAAACTAACTTAGGTTGGTTTGGTGTCCCTGACAACCTCACAATTATTGCAACTAATTTCAAGCTCAACCACTATACGATTAATTTTATTATCGGTGTCCCTCATAAAATCTCACGTATTCCTAAATTATTCACGTTCAATAATCTAGTAAAAGCTATTAGTCAATTTAACTGTCGTTAGTTAATCAATAACTTCAGTGATCTAACAATCAATAAGCTTTAATAACTGTGGATCTTAGCTAGACATAAAATTGTGTAATTTTTAATTAATTGTCGTTAACCAAAAGCTCGCAATCCATCACCTAGGTTCATGTATCTAAGCGAATACTAAATATTTAGCTACTCATGGTAAAGCAAATAACAAATAAATAAAAAGAACAATTAAACATGAACATTGTCTTAATTAAAATTAAAAGCAAATAAAGTAAATTTAAGATCAAAACTAACCAAGAATGATATTGTAGCTTAAACCCTTGTAAAATAATGAAGAAAGACAAAGAAATTCGTAACTAATGTTGCTGTGAAAGAAAATTCGTAAAATAAAACTATATGCCCTAAAATGGGGTAAAATTTGTCTATTTATAGGAGCTGGGAAAACAGCTGAAACCGACTCGTGTCGCGATCTGCGACAACCCATCGCGATACGCGATGGGCCAGGACGCGATATAACAGCCTCAGACGCGACAGATTGGTCAGTTTGCCCTTTTTCCATGTCTTGTTCTAATGCACTTTATCACGTATCACGATGACCAAAACGCGATAAACCTCATCCTGAAGCAATGGAAACTGATTTTTTCACCCGAGGCACGTTTATCTTCAACTCTAACTTCGTTTTGGCTATATCTTCAATAAAATCAACAATAATGAGCCAACGAACCATATCTTGACACTTTCTTCATTTTAAACTCAAATAACTCGATATCTTAATCAAAGTCTTCAAAATACCAGCAAATGGAACAAGATAACGCCTAAAATATATGTATAAAAATGGCATTATCAAAATCCCCCACACTTGAACCTTGCTTGTCCTCAAGCAAGTCAATCTCGAACCAAAACTGTACGTATAATCTTCAACAAAATTTCGCAAGATTCAAGCCTTCAAGTCAATCCTCCACAAGCTCTCGCACTCTTCATCTTTTCACGATTAAGCTTATTTCCTCACAAACAATTCCTCACATTCCTGTCACTTATAAAACAACATACAAACCATCAAACGCACCCCCCCTTCTTCCCCCCATTTTCATTCAAACACATTTCAAAAACAATATCCTAAGTGGCCATTATCGCAAACAAATTTTTATAAAACATTTTTTCCTAGGTCATGAATTGAGATGTAAAGACAATTGGGTTAAGAACTCAAACGTCACAAATTTTCACAACTTTTAATTCTCACTACAAACCTTTCATTCTCAAAGCCTAAATTCTTTTCACTTAGCTTCCCCTAAAAATCACATTACTAGGCTTTCAATATCCTTCTTTTCTTTGCATCAATCAACCCTTAAGACTTAACTTTCCAACCTCAATAACTAATCACTTATAAACATTCAAATTCCTACACATCGTGTCAAAAGAAACACATTTTCGGGTTGTTTCTACAACTGTGTTTATTAATGAGATAGGTATAACTCGGATAACAATTGGTGTAAAATGATTACAAATGGTAAAAACAATCTTACGTTATAAGGTTTAGTATTTGTAATCATGACCCTTATTCGCATCAAGATAGCCTACTAACAATATTTAAGGCGCTATTGCAAATACCAATACTTCACAATTTAATCAAAGATCCAGTTTTAAATAGATTCATACATGTGTTTATGTAGGGAAATCCGTTTAACTTTTTAACTCTCTTGATTCCATTTCATGCTGATAATTTCTAAATATGCAAGGTATCCACATACTGGTCACATCTCTCTTATCCAACGTACCCCGCAAAGGTAACTCTCCCCAAGGTCTAGCCTTACTAGGTATTTCCCACATCATGAGCCAAAGGTGATCACTGCTGCATAGGTATGAGACGAGTACTTACAACCAAAACTACCTAAAGATGATCACCTTGCCTTGAGATAGTAACGTCCTTGACCCGTGTAGCGAACCTTCAACCAACCGATCTCAAACCGGAAAAAGGTCTTAGGTGGTTAGGTGATCTAGCACCCCAAAGGATCTATCGGCTCGAGTCTTAGAAACTACTACTTAAGCTCGGATCTCATAAGCATTTTTTTTTCTGCTTTTTCCTTTTTTTTTCTTCTTTTTTTTTCATTTTTTTTCATTTTTTTTTCTGAACAATAATACACTCTTTGAATGTCTTCCTCGTCTTCAATTTGTGACTTTGTAGAACCCGCAATGTATGATGTAGTGGATGGATAATGATGTGATCGATGATGATGAATGATTTTCTTAGGAAGTCTTTAACTCATGACAATAAGCAATACCATTCACACCATAGTCAGCAACAGTCACCCCTTAAAGGGTCCATTGGAGTTAGAGATTTGTGATTTTTTCTCTTCAAACTTGCATACCTAGCACTTATGAGTATAACACTTCTTTAAGAGAGTCAAAAAGCCATAAACACAAAATATGAAGCAATTTATATCCTAATCTCTAATTTAACCATTTTTCTCGCATTTTACCCTAAAGCCCTAAATACCGTTATTCTTCATTTCTTGACACAAATAAGTTGCATTGTCATCTTTGAAACAAATACTAAACTAAATAAAATAAGATTGAATTTTTAACATTTTTAACCAAATTTATCCAACATTTATCCCTCTCAACTTTCACCTTTCATCAATTGTCTTTCCTCAAGCACTTATATACTCAAAATTCGTAAGTCATGGTCAAAAAGGTCCATTCATAATTAACAAACCACTAACAATTTGCTTAAAACTAATAAACCTCACCGGCCAAAACCAAAAATTCCAAATCAACCCCTAATCACTACGGGTGCTCTCATGGGTAAACATCTCAATCATAACCTCGAAAGTTTAAAAATTCTAACCACCTAGGCAATTAAAACATGCAAACATTTCAAAATCCGCGAGAATTTATCTCCCCCCCCCCCACTTAAGATCATGTAATGCCCTCATTTACATGAAATCAGATAAACAAAAATAAATTCGAGAGGACAAAATAGTGAAAAAGGGAAAAGAAAAGAAAACCCGGATTTTTTTTAGATCCGTAGATCACGAAAACACGGTACACTATGGCGCTGAACTTACTGCCAGCATAAGAACATCGGCATCCACTCGATCACCAAAACATCATAATCAAGTAAGGTGCTGAACTTAATGCCAGACTTTGAAAAATTAAAGCATAACCACCGTGGAACCTGAAACGAAAACATACATACCACAACCATAACTAATGGGGTGGTACCACCACGGTACCGAAACGCCCCATTTAAAATCCAAAGTATTAAGTTTAAGACTAACAATTACCATCATCCTAATTAAGATTACAGTCATCCAAAATAAAAACAAATAAACGAAATTAAAAAGTTTTGTTTTTCTTGTCACCACACGATCACCACTTCATCCAATCACCAAGGGTTATACCCTCCATAAGATCCATCATACTGCCCACCATAAGGACCTCCACCACCTGACTGATCTCCCTAGTTACCTGCACCATACTGAGAACTAGAACCTGCTCCTCTTTGTCAGACCATATCCTCCCAAGCTGCCTGAGCTGCTGTGCGATCATACACACGATAAGGACCTGTCGACTCCGGAGTCCATGGAATACGAGTGCCATAAGGAGTAAAGATGGTATTAGGGGAAACAAGCTCCATGTTGTGTCGATGCCAATGGTGATGATACACACTTTCACTAATGCCATATACAATCTGACTCTCCGAGCATGCTCGGGTTTCCTCATTATAAAGCTGCATATTACGCATTTGTTCCATTAAATCCCGGTTGGTAAAACGTTGACCCCCGACACCTTGACCCGCATCTTGACCACCCTCGGCCATCTCTTCATCCTCCTCCTGTGCCCCCTGCGCATCTCGGGGACGACGACATTACTCTTGCCCCCTGTATGGAATAACCTGGCCATGCTCAATAGATATTACTCTTGCCCCTCGAAAAACATTTTCCCCTAACACAACCGCTTCAGTAACAATTCGTTCCATATCCGATCTATCAATCTCAAAAACCGACGCAATCCTCGTGATAAAGTGACCACCTCAAATCGGGCTTCCCGCAGAACGAAGTCCACTACCCTGATTTTTTAGAAAATAAGCCACTCCATAAGCAACCGAAGTAGGTGTTTTGGTTCGGAATTGGTTCACATACCAAAGGTCCGGTAAAGAGACCTTCTCGTTCCCACTTCTTTGATGTGTAATAGTATGCGAAACCATTCATTGAATCGCACGAAGAGCGAGATCCATGATGTTAACATAAGGACAGTTACTCAGGCTCCATTTAGAATCGGAAGCAATCTCCCCCCAAACTCTTGCTGCATCAAATTCACGAGGATCAATCATATCAATCACCCTTTCAGCACCCCAAAGATAATCTCGAAAACTAACTCGTGTGCGTTCTTCATCAGTATAAATTCCCAAATAAGTAGCCAACTGAAATAACGATATAGAGCGGTTAACCCCACCCAATCGAAAAGTCATAAACGTTGGATCATCAACGTTTTCAGGGTGAAGATTCATCACATATGTAGCGTAAAATTCAATAACCAACTCCCAGTAAACTACTTCATGAATACCAAAGAAAGCAACCCAATCATTATACACAGCACTTCTCCATTCCAACTGCAAATATTCCATAACCGTAGCATGTAAACCACCTCGATGTAAAACATTCCAATCGACCACCCGATGCGGTTCAAATTCTTTCTGAATCAATTCTTGAACATCCGCCTTTCTTTGCTTAATAACCTCCGATCGACCATTAAACCTTAAATTCACATGTAACTCTGTTTGAGGAATTGGAGGTTGCGGTTGAACCTCCTGAGCTGCACCGGCTGCAGTACCAGAACTTGAAGCATCCCTAGCATTACCACGTCCTCCTGTCTGAAAAACAAACACAATGACATCCAAAAAGATATATCCCAAAGGACATGTTAGCGTTAGTTATAACCTGCATACTTCCAAAAATATACCTAAGGCACACAATGTTAATGGTCACTTAAAAATATTCCAAGAGCATAAATCATATAAAACTCAAACAATTAGCATGCACTTAGAACCAATTTACCAACTTTCATAATTACAAAACCATATAACATCATTAATCATCATGATAATCCTCATAGTAATTATGAAACTTTAACCAAATAAATCAAGTTAACATAACTCAATTCAAAAACTTCATCTTCTCAACAATATATGTAACTCTAACCAAATAATTCAACAATCAAAACATGTAGTTAAAGCATACATATCATCAACACATGTTAAACACAATCCAAAAGTCAAACTGAGTCAAACCCAGTCAACCAAGTCAAAATCCCCAATTACACATGAACCCTAGAATTTAAAATCAAAATCTAGACAATTTAAATATGAATTCATGGTATTTATACTCAACTAATTATCTTACAACATTCAAAACATATCAATTTAACTCACAAATTCAAAACCCCCAAATTAATCATACCTAAGAACCCTAGAAATCAAAGAATGAAATTATAGAACAATAGGCATGAAAATCGAAGTAATAACATGTTAAGCATACATAATCTTCAATAAAAATCAAACAATAACACATAAACACACCCCCACAACTGTTTTTCACAAAAACCCTAGTTAAGAAAATTAAGCATGAGAAAAAGATGAAAACAAGCAAGAAGATGTTAAATCATACCCTAGCCATGTTGTTATTGTGAATTAGATGAAGATTCGTGAGTAAATCGAAGGTTTAATTGATGGGTTATGGTGTATTGAGAGCAGAAAAATCGAGCGAGATGGAAAGAAATTAAGTGGTGGTGATGAAAAAAAACTGGAAACAGCTCATATGCCCCGACCTGCTGCACACGTCGCGTTTCGCGATAAGTTGTCGCGTTCCGCGACAAAGTTGATTCAGACGCGATAAATAATCTTCAAACGCGACAACATATGGGGTCCCAAACTGATCAATCTGTCGCGTTTTGAGGTGGTATGTCGCGATCCATGACATATTTTATATTATTTTTTTCAGATTTTATATTGTTTTTGGATATTTTTCTCTTTCTAGGTACTGTAGTGACCCGAACTTTTCCAAACTGATCAATCATATGGGGTCCCAAACTGATCAATCTGTCGGATAGGTACTGTAGTGACCCGAACTTTTCCATGTTTATATATATTAATTGAGATTGATATTTACATGATTAAATGTTTCCAACATGTTAAACAATCAAACTTGTTAAGACTTGATTAATTGAAATATGTTTCATATAGACAATTGACCACCCAAGTTGACCGGTGATTCACGAACGTTAAAACTTGTAAAAACTATATGATGACATATATATGGATATATATATAGTTAACATGATACTATGATAAGTAAACATATCATTAAGTATATTAACAATGAACTACATATGTAAAAACGAGACTACTAACTTAATGATTTTTAAACGAGACATATATGTAACGATTATTGTTGTAAAGACGTTTAATGTATATATATCATATTAAGAGATATTCATACATGATAATATCATGATAATATAATAATTTAAAATCTCATTTGATATTATAAACATTGGGTTAACAACATATAACAAGATCGTTAACCTAAAAGTTTCAAAACAACACTTACATGTAACGACTAACGATGACTTAACGAATCAGTTAAAATGTATATACATGTAGTGTTTTAATATGTATTTATACACTTTTGGAAGACTTCAATACACTTATCAAAATACTTCTACTTAACAAAAATGCTTACAATTACATCCTCGTTCAGTTTCATCAATAATTCTACTCGTATGCACCCGTATTCGTACTCGTACAATACACAGCTTTTAGATGTATGTACTATTGGTATATACACTCCAATGATCATCTCTTAGCAGCCCATGTGAGTCACCTAACACTTTTGGGAACCATAATTTGGCAACTAGCATGAAATATCTCATAAAATTACAAAAATATGAGTAATCATTCATGACTTATTTACATGAAAACAAAATTACATATCCTTTATATCTAATCCATACACCAACGACCAAAAACACCTACAAACACTTTCATTCTTCAATTTTCTTCATCTAATTGATCTCTCTCAAGTTCTATCTTCAAGTTCTAAGTGTTCATATATTCTACAAGTTCTAGTTACATAAAATCAAGAATACTTTCAAGTTTGCTAGCTCACTTCCAATCTTGTAAGGTGATCATCCAACCTCAAGAAATCTTTGTTTCTTACAGTAGGTTATCATTCTAATACAAGGTAATAATCATATTCAAACTTTGGTTCAATTTCTATAACTATAACAATCTTATTTCAAGTGATGATCTTACTTGAACTTGTTTTCGTGTCATGATTCTGCTTCAAGAACTTCGAGCCATCCAAGGATCCATTGAAGCTAGATCCTTTTTTCTCTTTTCCAGTAGGTTTATCCAAGGAACTTAAGGTAGTAATGATGTTCATAACATCATTCGATTCATACATATAAAGCTATCTTATTCGAAGGTTTAAACTTGTAATCACTAGAATATAGTTTAGTTAATTCTAAACTTGTTCGCAAATAAAAGTTAATCCTTCTAACTTAACTTTTAAAATCAACTAAACATATGTTCTATATCTATATGATATGCTAACTTAATGATTTAAAACCTGGAAACACGAAAAACACCGTAAAACCGGATTTACGCCGTCGTAGTAACACCGCGGGCTGTTTTGGGTTAGTTAATTAAAAACTATGATAAACTTTGATTTAAAAGTTGTTATTCTGAGAAAATGATTGTTATTATGAACATGAAACTATATCCAAAAATTATGGTTAAACTCAAAGTGGAAGTATGTTTTCTAAAATGGTCATCTAGACGTCGTTCTTTCGACTGAAATGACTACCTTTACAAAAACGACTTGTAACTTATTTTTCCGACTATAAACCTATACTTTTTCTGTTTAGATTCATAAAATAGAGTTCAATATGAAACCATAGCAATTTGATTCACTCAAAACGGATTTAAAATGAAGAAGTTATGGGTAAAACAAGATTGGATAATTTTTCTCATTTTAGCTACGTAAAAATTGGTAACAAATCTATTCCAACCATAACTTAATCAACTTGTATTGTATATTATGTAATCTTGAGATACCATAGACACGTATACAATGTTTCGACCTATCGTGTTGACACGTCTATATATATTTCGGAACAACCATAGACACTCTATATGTGAATGTTGGAGTTAGCTATACAGGGTTGAGGTTGATTCCAAAATATATATAGTTTGAGTTGTGATCAATACTGAGATACGTATACACTGGGTCGTAGATTGATTCAAGATAATATTTATCGATTTATTTCTGTACATCTAACTGTGGACAACTAGTTGTAGGTTACTAACGAGGACAGCTGACTTAATAAACTTAAAACATCAAAATATATTAAAAGTGTTGTAAATATATTTTGAACATACTTTGATATATATGTATATATTGTTATAGGTTCGTGAATCAACCAGTGGCCAAGTCTTACTTCCCGACGAAGTAAAAATCTGTGAAAGTGAGTTATAGTCCCACTTTTAAAATCTAATATTTTTGGGATGAGAATACATACAGGTTTTATAAATGATTTACAAAATAGACACAAGTACGTGAAACTTCATTCTATGGTTGAATTATCGAAATCGAATATGCCCCTTTTTATTAAGTCTGGTAATCTAAGAATTAGGGAACAGACACCCTAATTGACGCGAATCCTAAAGATAGATCTATTGGGCCTAACAAACCCCATCCAAAGTACCGGATGCTTTAGTACTTCGAAATTTATATCATATCCGAAGGGTGTCCCGGAATGATGGGGATATTCTTATATATGCATCTTGTTAATGTCGGTTACCAGGTATTCACCATATGAATGATTTTTATCTCTATGTATGGGATGTGTATTGAAATATGAAATCTTGTGGTCTATTGTTACGATTTGATATATATAGGTTAAACCTATAACTCACCAACATTTTTGTTGACGTTTTAAGCATGTTTATTCTCAGGTGATTATTAAGAGCTTCCGCTGTCGCATACTTAAATAAGGACGAGATTTGGAGTCCATGCTTGTATGATATTGTGTAAAAACTGCATTCAAGAAACTTATTTTGTTGTAATATATTTGTATTGTAAACCATTATGTAATGGTCGTGTGTAAACAGGATATTTTAGATTATCATTATTTGATAATCTACGTAAAGCTTTTTAAACCTTTATTGATGAAATAAAGGTTATGGTTTGTTTTAAAATGAATGCAGTCTTTGAAAAACGTCTCATATAGAGGTCAAAACCTCGCAACGAAATCAATTAATATGGAACGTTTTTAATCAATAAGAACGGGACATTTCAATTGGTATCAGAGCGTTGGTCTTAGAGAACCAGAAAATTTGCATTAGTGTGTCTTATCGAGTTTGTTAGGATGCATTAGTGAGTCTGGACTTCGACCGTGTTTTCTTTAAAAATGATTGCTTAACATTTTTGTTGGAAACTATATATTTTTAACATATGAATATTATGTGATATATTAATCTCTTATCGTGTTTGATATTATGTGATAGATGTCTACCTCTAGAACAAGTCCCATTGACTCACCTAATAATAATGAAGAGTCAAATGTAAATTGGAATGATTCGTGGACTGATTCACAAGTTCCCGAAGAGGAACCGGAAGAAGAGTCGGAACCGGAAGAAGAATCGGAACCGGAAGAAGAATCGGAACCGGAAGAAGAAATAGAACCGGTGGGGGAAATAATAAAACGGTTAAGTAAAAGAGAATCCTCAACCAACCGACCAAGGTTAATTATGGTCAATGGTGTTTCCGCCAAGGAAGCAAAATATTGGGAGGATTACCAATTCTCCGATGAATCGGATTCCGACGAGAATTCCGATGATGTTATAGAAATTACCCCAACTGAATTTAAAAAGGCAAAAGAAAATAATAAGGGAAAGGGCATAAAAATAGAGAAATCTAATTCCAACCCCGATGAACTTTATATGTATCGTCAACCCCCGAAGTCCTTAAGTTGTAACAATGACCCGGGAACCTCTAAACTACCAGGTTTTTCTAAACCAATGTGGATAACGACGGCTCGTATTAGGGGAACATCATATATCCCTAGAAACTTGGCAAAACGAACCAAAACCGAACAAGAAGAAACGAGCGAGTCGGAATAAGATAGTTATATTCGTGTGGTGTAATATATGTAATATAGTGTGCTTATGCTTTATGATATATGTAAAAATTGCTTGTATTAATAAGTATTTTTTTTATGAATCTAACTCTTGTCTATTTTACAGTATAAAAACACAAAATGGATAGACAACCCAATATTTTAAGAGACCTACCCGGAGACATGATTGATGAAATCTTGTCTAGAGTCGGTCAGAATTCCTCGGCACAACTATTTAAGGCGAGATCAGTTTGTAAGACATTCGAAGAACGTTTCAAGAATGCCTTGGTTTATAAAAGGCTTTCGTTTGGAAGATGGGGAATATCACATTGGGAAATCCATAAGTTATGATGTGTTTACTTTGACGCATATATTGCGGGGAACGCAAATGCTATTTTACGCAACGGGTTAAGAAATTATTTTGACTCAGTATATCCGAATATAGGATTTCGTGATTTAGAAAAAGCGGCTAACATGCAACATAAAGAAGCATGTTATGCTTACGGGTTAGTAATGTTCGCTTCTCACCAAAGTGAGAACAAGAACATCGGGCTACAACTATTAAACAAAACGTTCCCACAAGTGACGGAGTCGGTAATTGGGGTAAGAAATGAGGTTTTTAGGTTATTACGAGACTGTTGGTCATTACGTAACCCTCGTCCCTTTGATGACGTTACAACACGCTGTCTTATCAACGGCCATAACGGTTATGTTCCACAAGACCAAGGATGGGAAGTAGTCCTAGTAAAACCAGAATGCATGACTTGTTTCTGGACGTATGAATTACGTGTCTTTATTGCCTTTGCTGAACGACTTGTGTACTAGCTAGAATTATCTTCACAACTATCTTGTATCAAAGTTATTGTA